>NW_010209049.1:56403-97394 GCF_000695765.1 Mesitornis unicolor
CAGACTGGAACAGGTTCAGAAAGGATTCCTGGAAACTATTTTTCAGGGGCACAATGAGGCCTAAAGAAGTCAGTATACATAATTTAACAGAAACAATGTTAAATTATTTGATTACCAGTAAAAAGAGTTATGAGAAAAAGTTTAGTCACTGTGAGACTTTTTGTAGTCCAGCTGACAAAAGACAAAACAAACAGAAACTGATAACAGGAACATTAAAACTGGACATACACACCATTATGGAATAATGCAAAATGGAGCTGGAAGGCATTTACAAAACTCCAATGGTCATAAACTTACATACTCCTCGTTACCTTTATCTTTAGAATCTTTTTTGAAAGGAAGCTCTCTGCTAAATCACTTTTTTTTTTCAGCAAAAAGGTACAGCTACTGAGCTATCCTGCATTATTACTGTTTTTATTTATTTACACATTAACTACATGATTCTTAAAGTTCACCAAGAACAAGGCTGTATTGTGTGCTCTAGAAAAAATGAGGTGCAAGTAGATCCTGTGCCATCTTAAGACAACAGAAAGGAAGGAAATGGACAGAATTGTCGTAGGCAGTTAGAAGGAAGGATAAATGCTTGATGTGACAGTCACAAAAGGAAATTACCAACTGAAAATACCCCTTTTATAGTCCACTTATCTCCAGTCTAAAACACTGCATATGAAACAAACTCAGTTCCTAGATATAAGGGGAAGAGAAACAACTGTCATTGCTCTACAGACCCCACAGAAAAGCAAAGCCTCTCCTCAGAGTCAGTACAAAGGAAACAGTATTTGGAAATGAGACCATGCGAAAAGAAAATTACTTTTATATGAGTTTATCAGAAGTAACAGCCAGCAAAAGTTAAACACTTTCTTGATTAAAGAAAACAGTAGCATTATTATGTTCTGGAAGAGAAAATCATCTCAATTTCAAGAAAGCTGGAGATAAAGCATGTACCTTGCACAGGCAATTGGAAAAACAGACTACCCAATAATCTTCATCTCTGAAGTAAGTGTGGAACCTCTCACATTTTCTTCAGATGACAAGTCTGACCAAATCAAGAGATAATATTAAGCTCAAATATACATCTTCCAGTGCTGTCAGAAAACCTGCTCTTTACTGTCCACAGCATTTAAGCAAGATTATTGTAAAACATCCTACAATGTTTAACAAATGTAGAACATAAACCCCAGCAAATACAGAATAGAGTTTCATAGCATGATTTAATTGGCACACACAACCTGACAGAACATTTTCTTTCTCACCACCTAGCGAGAGGTTAGGATAAACACATCAAGGAGACAGCCTATGTTCCACATCTCTGGCTTCTGTTGGCTGTCATTGATGCCTGACATTCTGCAGAAGAACTTACCTTCACCCAAAAACGTGTTAAGGTATTTGTGGTAATCAGCTATTCAGTGAGCACACTACAGCTTACAACAACAGCTATCATCACCAGATGTGGTCATTCCACTTCTGATTAGGCTTGGTACCAGCTGGAATAACTTTTGCATGTTAGGATCAACATACTTCCCAGCACTTACTACTTGGAACCTTCAAAGTACCCCAAAAAACCTGTATAAAATCTGCATTGAAAAGATATTGAAAATTCTTAGCATGTGGTTTCAGTTGGCTCAGATAGCTTGACAGAAATAAGAATTATTTTTCTGAATGGCACAGGAAATGACAGTAAAGATTCACATTAATCTCATGATCCTTGAGTTTAGAGTAATCACAAAAGAGACATACATAACAAGATCTGACTTGTGGTAAAGTTATCTGAAAAGCAAAAATCTCCTGGCTATACATGATGGACAGATAAATGAACAGTTCTGATCTGCTCACTTGTGTTTTTCCTGTCAACCTATTTGATCTGGCAAAGTCATCTGCCAGTGAAGCAAAAGCAGCTTTCAGGAATGGCATCTTTGGTATTTTCTACTGGGGCAGAACTACACTTCTGAAGTAATTCTGTATTATGATAATCAATGAGGTGAAATTTAACATGGAGCACTGTACAAATGGTATTAATAATGCATCACTGAAGAAGGTATTTACCAAAAAAGCAACTCCCAAAAACACAGTCATCTTCAGCAGAGACATACTACAACAAAGCAAAAACCCCATGTCAGCACTCAGTAGGAAAAAGAGAAAGCACCTGACTGGGTCTTCCCTCTGATTTCTTTGGAAGACAAGGCAGCTTGGGTTTGGTTTCTTAACAGAAACTGTGTCACCATTAAAAAGATACTAGAAAATATGCTGATCAAGTTTTAAAAATGTAACAAACACTTAGTGATAAGTACCTGCCTAGTACAAGTGATTAATTTCCTACCAGTAATCATTAGCTAGAGTACACTAGTGTACGCATATACTGTACAGCTACGTATACATATTTTCCAGCACCTGCACCTAACAGACTCCTTGAAAATATGCTGACCGAGTTTTAAAAATATAACAAACACTGAGTGTTAAGTACCTGCTCAGTATAAGTGATTAATTTCCTACCAGTAATCATTAGCTAGAGCATACTAGTGTACACATATAGTGTACAGCTACGTACACATCTTTTCCAGCACCTGCATCTAACACACTCCTTGCTGCTTTAACAGTCCACTGTTATCGAATGCAGGTACACAATGCTATTGAGTAGTATGGTTTTGACACTCTTCAGAATAATGTAAAGGCAGCTTACTTTCCTGAGAAAATGTTTTGTTTCGTTTTGTTTTGTTTTCTTCTGTGCGCACAGAATTTCTTCCCGGCCATGGAAGCAGTTTAAAAACTGTCTTTCAGTTGGTTTGGAAAAAAGTAACATTTTTTACTGATCTTACAGAATTTCTCCTGTAAGGATAAGGAACATAGTTTTGCTTTTTAAGATTACAAGCAAAATTATCTTGGAGATGTACCATAAAATATTACTCAGAAATAGCAATGGTGCATTTCACTTCACACTATAGTTTTAATCTGTCAGCAGATCACCCCATCAGATACTTAAAAGAAACATATCCTGCAACAAGTTAAACGGGAACAATTTTTGGCATTTCACATTCTGACTTCTGTTCCATTTCTATTTTTTCTGTCCTTTCTTTTTAATTAAAGCAGAAAGGGTCAGATTACATCTGAAAAATCAACATCTGCAGGTAAAATATGAGAGCTAAATTTAGGTGCACATTATACAAATACAACTGGAAAAAAACTTCTCCACACTGAAATACGTTTTAAGGTGTTAGAATATTTTTTAATCTTCTAGATTCTGACATTTCTTATGTATCCTTTCCCATTTTTCCACTCACCAGGCAGACTACAAGCATCAGGAATGGTATTTTTATTTTTTCCCATTAAAGTCTTGTCAACAATACTTACGTCTAGAATAAGTTCGATTTCTTTCCCCGCACATTTGCATATTTCTGTATACAATTTCAATAATAATAACTCTTAGTAGGAAGCATGAATGAAGAGTGTGTGACATTTACAGCTAAGTGGCAGGATGCAGACTACCAGGAAAAGATAACTAAAGTCCACAGTGAACACTTGCAAAACGCAAGCCCGTTTGGCAGAACCTGATACTGTACTGCAGTCGGGAAACTAGATAACAAAAGGTTGGCAATGTGCATTCTGCTCTTTAATAGAAAAGATTATATCAGATAAACTAACAGCCAAATAGTCACATCGCGTCTTTCCTCACAATAACACGAACAGGAATACCTGGCAGTACTAAATTGTAATGTTTGGAAGAAAAACTAATCTGAACTGTATGCTAAGATGACCTTTGATTTAGATAAAACGGAATTTAAAAACTACTCCTTCTGAAAAGAAGGAGACAGAATAATTCACTAAGACAATTTTCTGTAAAACTGATAAATATCTAGCCATTGTTAGATATTTCATTGCTATAACCCCATCCCCCATGGTATGGGGGTTGGAACTAGATGATCTTTAAGGTCCATTCCAACCCAAACCATTCACTGATTCTATGAAAATGTAAGACTATTCCACTAGTAAAACTCACATAGTTTTCTGTATAAGGTCTGCCAACAGACCTTAACTAATGAATCCAAGAAACAGATACAACACTAAGATTGTTTTGCAATAGAGCAATGTTGATGATAATGTTTAGTTTCCCTTTTATGTTAACTTCATTTGTAATGTACATTTGAAACAAGCCCTTTGGAGGAGCTGAAGCTCTTCGGTCTCTCCCATGACATTTCACACAAGTTAATACCTTAAAAGAAAGGTAACTTTTCTCACAAAGTAAAGTGATGCACTGTGCGTCTGATTTTATGCCTTGTATTATGATGTACTATGATTAAGGAAAAATGATGGGTTTGGGGTTTTTTTCTACAGTAGTTGCATGTGAACAAGCAGTAGAAGAACCTAAATTCAGAAATAACAGATACTTTGAACCTTTTCTGTTATAGGACTATTTTTAAAGACAAAATATTTTGCTACATCATTGAGGACTCTGGCATAATACACTTCTATCACCAATTGTTACAAAACAGCTAAAAGCTAATTGAAATTTATTAAAATTTATTTATTTATTTAAATTTCCTAGTTTTTGCTTTAAAAAGTGAAAAGTCAGTTTCTAATATAGACAGCAACAAGCACCATGCATCCATCGTCAGTGTTCGTAGCCTGAATTATAGCACAGACTTCTGTCGGATGAGGCACAGGACACCCTTAACTGGCAGAAGAGGAAAGCTTTTATCCCAGAGAGGGAAATGGCCCTAGCGCTAAGTGCTAACTCCAGCCCTGGCCCAATTTATCCCTCTCTGTTCTCCCACTCTGGAGGTGGGATCCGTGCCACATATTTGTGCCTTCAAAGGACAGAGAAGGGTTGCTGAGACTATGGTTTTATGGCATAAGCCCGGCCAGGCTGTCTGACTCTCCAAGTTTCCCAGGAATTGTGAGAACTTTTTCTCCCAAGAGGTATTCTGAGAGGCTGCAGGGATGTAGTTAAGGACAGGAGGTAGAACTTCACTAACTTGCCTCCCTTCAGCTCACATTGCTATTTGTTCAGTCAGCTCCGAACATAATGCAGTCTAATGCTTTGGTGGCAGCCTGGGACGCCATCCCCTGGAACAGCCATGTTCAGGCATTGATTTGGCAGATTGACACCATTTTCCTGAGAAAAATAAGCAAGCAAAGGGAAATGGTGTGTCTGAACTGGTTAAATTCAACTAAATCTGAGTAAAATTGGATGGGATTAATAAAAGGTGTTTTTCCAGCTTTAGAAGCTATTTTCCTCCAAATTTCAAAGATTTGCAATGTAATGGTTTTTCGCTATCTCACTCGCCGCTAAAAGTCAAAAGAATCTTAAAATATCAAACAAAATATACAGTCTACATACAGGTGTAGTAATCCACTCCAATGATAAAATTATAGGCTGCATTTGCAGGAATTTGCATCTGAGGATTGTAATCCTCATTCTTTAAGTCTACAGTAAGGCACAGAGAGCAAACCAAAGCTGTAACACAGATTAGGGCATTTGACAGTCCAAGGGACACCTCTTCAGCAGCAAAGCCCAATTTTGTTCTGAAATCAGTAGCTGAAATCCAGTCTAGAACCTGTCACAAACAGCAGACATTACTATTTAACTATGAGGAAGCCTATGCAATGTGTGCTTGCGAAGCTCCATCCACTATCCAGCAGACATGTGCTAACACTGCAAATAAAAGACAGCTTTGTTGGCAGGTTCATCACCCTTCGTTATAACATGACTGCAACTGCTTAGAATTGCACTTCATGCTCTGCATCACTTCCTAACACCTATAAAAATAAAAAAGTAAAGTCAGATTTTTTTTGTCCATGCATTTTGCATACACAGCCTAGAAATACAGTGTAATTAATATTTTACCAATGAAAACTTTTGTACAAAAACGCTGAGGAAATTATGTACTTATTTGATTATATGTACTTGATAGCAGGAAAAACACTGCATTAAACTCATAACTATTCGCCATTTATTTAAACCACAAACCAAGCATAATTCCTGTCACGGGCTTGCTCTCTTCTAAACGGTAACTGTAAAGTACAGAGTTTACAGATATGTCTTTCTTGCCCAAAGTAATTCTTGTGTTCCAGGTGGTGGATGGATAAACAGACAGACATACATGTGGCTATGAATGCCCAGAGAAGACTGAAAGCAATAGGATTGCAATTGGCATCTACTCTT
This sequence comes from Mesitornis unicolor, assembly GCF_000695765.1. Classification (NCBI taxonomy): domain Eukaryota; kingdom Metazoa; phylum Chordata; class Aves; order Mesitornithiformes; family Mesitornithidae; genus Mesitornis; species Mesitornis unicolor. Next base: position 62,561 of record NW_010209049.1, read on the forward strand.
TCCTCAACTTCCATTATGTCCTAACATTTGTTTTTCTGTACAATTGTAATATTATGCCTCAGTTCTGTGTTTCCATCCACTCTTTATTCTGGACCTCTGGAAATGAACACTAAGTTTCTTGAACGATTTGAAAATATGTTAATACCTGCATATTTGATTAGTTAACAAAATAAACGTCTTTCTTGAATCCAAAACAATGTTTAAATAAAGGAAAACAGTAGTTACTAGATGTTACACAAAAATAGCATTAAGTGTGAATTAAAAACTAACTTCCAGGAAGTACACAATGACAGCACAGAAAAGCAAAGTTCATGAGAAAAAAATAATGTCAAAGTTACCTAAGATTTTCATACATATATTGAGGAAGCCATTTTTTTAAACTTATCATTATTGTCTATACATACAAAACCCGAGGACTCGCCAACCAGAAAAGAATAATATACAGTTTTACCTGTTACTTGCTTTCTATGGTTTAGTAAGACAGTTTTTGGAACTACTACAGTGATTTATATTATCGATCACTTCCACTGTACTGAAGAAAAAGAAGACTACCTCACAGTCCCACCTCGTCAATAACATCACCAAACACCTTGCATACTACAGAAAGCTTTCCTTCCCATCTGCTTTTCATGATGATGAGGTGACATTACTTTCTTTGGAAAGTCTTGGGTTTTCTCTTCTTTGGCATTAAAAAAAAATCATTTTTATGAAAAAAAGAGGTCTTATTTTTCAGCCATGATTTCTATGGAAGAAAGAAGAGTTTAGCTCTTGCCAGAGCATGTTTACTTTTGCTGAGAGGACAAAGTTAGTGCCAGGTTTCAGAAGAAATACTTAACACAAGGGAGACTTACTGAGGAATAAATTTGTAACATTTTCCTTTTTTAACAGCATTACCTGTTTCTAAAAATGAATTTTCGTAAGTGAACGTGTCTACAGAGCACATGAGCCAGGCTTTCCCTGGCCTCAATGGACTGAGTTAAGAAAATCTTTTAAAAGTCTACAGGTCTCATGCTAGAGCTCTGCTGAGTTACTGGAACAGTAGAGAACAAAAAGGAAACACATTCAGATATGCCTCAGTAGTTCTGTTTGCGTGGATTCTAGTAAATGGACAAACTTCAAAGTACCTGTCCAGTTATGAAACCAGACTTGACTTTCAAAATGGACATTTTACAGACCTGTAACTCTTTGGAAAGAAAATACCATTTTTATTTCTTGTAACCAATTATCCAATGTGGAAATACCAAAACCTACCAAACACGCAAAAACCAGGGAAAAGTGAAAACCAGAACAAAGGGTCACCAAGCTTGCAATGGTGAAGAAACATCCAGTGCACAGAAACTGTGCTTCCAACAGGCTTCCTTTACAAGGAAGACTGAGAAAAATTGTACATGTTAAATACCAGCTACATGAATTCACATGGTAAACATGACATATTTTTACTGAAACAGAATAACTGATTACTTATTTGGAAAGCCTATTTCCTCTGAATGCAACAGTATTCAAAGTGCATTTCATTTGATCCTCAGCATCTATACTAACTAACCCTTCCAGCAAGAAGCAGCAGCAAAACAGGCATCTCAGGCCAAGGCCATGCACGCCTGTCTAACGTAGGTATCTAAAATAGGCAGATCTAGTGACCTACTGATAAGGTCACATCTCTCTTTCAACTCATTCTAGCAGAATGAGAGATGACCAGCTTAAATTAAACATCTGTCTTTTAGAAGGCTAACCTTAAGAGAGAAAAATGCTATCTTAAACATTTCTAATACTTTAGCCTGTTTCCTTTCCAGTATTTTTCAGATGCAATACAGAAAAAGGATATGCAGGCCTTCTTTGTTGCAGCATAATTACATTCTTCAGTTAAGGCACAAGACATGGTGGCAACGTAGCTGATCTTTCATGCACCAGGCAAGTATGGCATGTGTGCAATTCAGAAAATTCAAGGTTATACATACATACATGAGCAGGTAATTTAAAAAAGGAAAAATGTTCCAAAATAATGTTTTTGAGATAAAAAAACAGTGCTGCATCAAATTGCTATTAAAGAATTCTGCAACTTTCAAGATATAATAGTTGCTTTCTCTATTTAGACGATGTTTCTAGGATTTGAAATGTTAACCTAACTGTGAACAGAAACAGAGGAGACAAATCAATAGCTTCATGTGCTTTTCTCTTTTTTCTTTTTTTTTTGCATAGTAAGTACATGTCTTAATAATTATTGTTACTACTCAGCGCCCTGAATACCTAAAGGTGCTTGCCAAAACTATGCCTTAATCTCTGTCAAAAATGGCAAAGTCCCCTGAAATAACTTCTGTTTCAAATTGTTCCCGCTTGCTGTTTCCAAGACAAAATTTAAGCATGGTACATCACTCCAGGGACCATTTCCCAACAAAACTGCAAGCATTCAGATCCCACTAGCTCAGCTCCCGAGAGGCTCATCTGCCCTCTCCCGACACGCTGGAAGGCAGGCAATGTATACCATGTATACTCTTCATCTCATGCTATAAAAACCATCACTTCAGTGGACCACAGCACAGTCCCAGCACTATTTAGGTACTCTGAACCAATAAAAACACATACAATCACAATCATCAATTTGTCCTAAAAGGACAATGTTTGGATTCATTATGAAGCTGGAAGATTATGAAAATTACATATTCTTCATCTTTAAAAGTCTCAGAATGGCAGCATTATTTCAAAGCTTAAGCAGGGCTTAAGATTCAAGAGTATTACTTATTAGTCGTAAAAATATCATTCAACATCTCTGAGTACTAACTTGTATTTTGGAGAAAAGGACTATATGTTTCAGAGACACATGGCACAGTCTCATTAACATTTAGAAAATGTTTTAAGATCCTTGAATGAAAAGCAAGATTGCATCTAAATTATGATATCACATAAAGTCTTAATTAGCAAAACCTTAATGACTCCAATTTAGAGAATAACATAACCTACCCACTAAATTACTAATTTGCCTAATAGAAGAATTATTCACTCTCCCATTAATAAAAGACAAATTTTCAAATGACACACTCTTGTAGGTGAGAATCATTTAGTTTACCTGGAAACTACCTCCAGAATTTGAGTACTTCAAAGTGGAGCATGAAACACTGGCTTATCTTTTTCTTTTTTGGCTCCAGAAGAGTATTCCGAAATTAAGCGTAAAGGCCAGAAGCTAAAATGTTTAATCCTCTTACAATTTATTAATCCATTTTATTAAGATCTATGAGGGTATCACTACATTTTTTTCTTAAGCATAACAAGTAGGAAAACCCTAGTGCTTGACAAACAAAAAACAAGTTCATTAAAACGACATTTTCTACTACAAGAAGGAAAAGGAAACCCCTTTAAACATTGCCGTAAGGCAACAGACTTAGAAACATTTAATTAATCAGCTCTCTTAAACAAACTTACTTAACAGTATTTCTCCATTACCATGTACTGTGAGAACCCTTAACTGAACAATATTGTAAATCCTTGAAAAGAAACAGTCAAGATGGAAGGTAAATAGACTAACGCATAATTGACAAAAGGACTAGCATTTAAAGAAATGGTAACACTGAAATCAGGAAAGCTAGGTATCATCTCTAGCACCATAATGCAACAAAGCATCCTACTGCTCCAGGAATTAGAGAACTAAAACAAATAATAATTTTTTAAAAACAGCCAAAAAAACCTCAAACCAAACAAAAACCACCAAAAACAACAACAGCAAAACCCAAAATCAAACAAAACCAAACCAACCAGAAAACCACCACTCTCCACAAGGAATTTACTAAATAAGATGCATCTAGACTGTAGCTAGTCAAAATTAAGAAAGCACAAAACATGGCCATAAAGCTCAGCATAAAAAGGCAGGCATTCAGGGGCAAGCTACAAAATCCCATGCCAATCAGGTATGCTTACAGAATGATGGCCTGGGCTATCCATGGTTTATTTCTCCTTTGATAGGGGTGATTAAGTCCCATTAGTGTCACTGGGAGGAAGGCATGCATGGTGAGGGGTGGAGGCACTCCCTCAAAGGCCACTGCCAGTGGCACCAGGGCTGCCCAGCAATTAATGCATAACGCAGCAATGGAAGCAGCAGCTGTGGGAGAGAAAAAGGCCAGGGGGTAAAAACACATATATCAGAGAGAAATGGCAGTTTCAAGCACAAGGAAAGCTCACCATGTCTTTGGGATTTAATAATGCATTTTAAAATGGGAACAGAAAGGAGCAGAGGGGAAAAAATGGGCTCTAACCCAAACAGTATCACAAGCAAACAAAAGGGATTGGAAATCAGAAACTCTTCCATAGCGGGCAACAAGCTCTGCAATGTCCATCATTTCAGACTCAGTGTTGATAAGGGTCAAGAGGAAAATCCTTACTTTTAGGAATGTTTGCTGTAATCTGTTCCTTGAAAAATGACGGCTATGGAATGAATCAAGTAACTGCTGTGAAAAATCATCTGTTCTGCAAAAGGCAACTGGCAACTTCTCTGCCAGCTTGTATTTAAGAGACTACTTTATGTGAAGAAAAACAAAACATAATTTACAAAATGCATTCAACCAAATTCACCAAAAGGTAAAATACATTTATTTTCCCAACTGTAAATTATTAACAATTTCTCCTCTTAGATGTACAAAAACACCAGTATCACAGCTGATTGGCAATTTTTAAGTCTAAAAAATATTCTTAGAAATCACGTGTGCAGATTATCTTTGCCAAAATCCATCATGTGGATCCAAGAGAAAAAATTCATCCACTAGCCTGTGCAACAGTAATCCTTTCGAGTTTATCCCTCAGTGAATATCTAATCAGAATAGCATACTGGAGGAGACTCAAAAAGGGCCAAATTCTTCTGAGATAGATCCTCAGTAAATTTGAAAGATACAAATTTAGGACCATTTGTAGCTTCACATCTTAATTTAGTAGTTACCTTCCAATCCATTTAAGAACAGTAATTTTGTCTACTTTGTTCTAAGTACTGCAATCTATATTTTATAAATTTTATACCTGAGAAGTTATTTACAGCACAGAACTTCTGATATTGCAAATCACTGCTCTATCTCAGGCTAAAAAACAAACAAAAACCACCAACCAAACCAAACAAAAAAACCCCAACAAACAAAACAAAACAGGATTAGAAGGGTAAAATTTGCACAGATTAAAATAAATAAATTCACTCTGTTTTCATCCTCTAAATATGCAGAAAGACTGATCTCTGCATACACCTACAATGCACAAATTATACACGTACAAAGTGGAAATTAAAAATTTGGTCACATAAATATTTATTTTACAGTTCCAGTAACTGCAGAAGCTTATTCTACAAGCTGTTAATCAGATGTTCTAAAACAAAGGTAACTTAAAGCTTGATCTCAGAAGCATAACACAGAGGCGGATGCATAATCTCTATTTGAACCAAACACTGCACATCCAACTAACATACTGAGATAAATTCTAATCCTGCAAATATTTAGTTACAAGAACATCCATGGAACTGACCAAGGATGTCAACAGAAGCTCTATTTATTTACATACGCTAAGTGCCCACAAAACCAAAATCTATTTATCTTTATTGATAACATGCTTAGAAAGACAGAGGAACTGGACCAGGCCTACCACTTCCATTTAACAGCACTCGCCAGGCCCACCTCAGCTACTCAGATGATTTCACTACAGCTGCAGAGCAAGTGAGAGAATAGATCAAGCCATAAGCACAAGCTATCATCTTTCTGTTTTAGCAAATATACTAAAATTAACTTCATTTAAAGTGGTTAGCAATGGGCATTTTTGAAACATCTTATAAGAGCAAGCCTTTATTCACAGCAAAAAGACTTCTGTTGTCAGCTACACTGGATCAAATAATGTTTGACAAACAACAGCCTTCGCTATAAAAATTAAATGGCTTAGCGAGAGCACCCATGTAATTTAAAGATTTAGACTTGTTTCTAATAGCTACGAAATAACAGATTTAACTTAAAGCACATGCTTACAGATATTATAATGTGAGATGCTTTCATATTTAAAGAAAAAATACTTCTGCTGATTTTTGCAATCTTTCTCTGAATTTGTATAATCAATGTGACCTCATTAACATTTCACACATTCTACCTTATTCAGGTTTCCTCTTATTCTGAACACGGAAACACCACTGATAGAAATCAGACACCTAGTCAGAAGCTCAGATCAGTGTTTAGTAAGCATGCTTTCAAAATATCTGCATTTTGAGAAGCACTCTTTATAAAGCAGACTTTAATTCCATCTAAAACTAAACTAATTTAAATTTCAGTGGAACTACTAGCTGAGTTAGTTTGTTTCCTAGTCTGCCAAATCAGGTCACCTCAGTGGCAGCATTGAAAAATCCTCTCTATCAGAAAATATTCTACATATGATGTCACTGCGATTTCCCTCAGCTGAACTAGTGTTTCACATGAGTGCAAAATAATAAATTTCCAAACCACACAATCTAAAATAAAATTTGATTACATATTTCTTCATCCACTCAGCTAAGTGGCAACCAGTTTATGATCTACATCCCTATTAACTTTTAGAATGCTTTGTCTTCCCATCATTCTACACAGAGCCTCCCCGAACATAAATGCACAATTGATTCAGTATTTAGCATCACTGATAGGTGTGTGGGAGATGGGCTAGAGAGCTTTTTTTTTCCATGACAAATCTATTTTTAGTTGTACTATCAAGGTAAAACTAACAACCGTATGTTAATCTATAATTTTCTACTGTATCTATAATAGAGCATTAAGGAGAAGAAACTTCATATAAGAACCTGCAATTGTATCTGAGAGGGTTGTTTTAGCAACTGATTTGACTAATTAATGCTGTTTACACACCGAGTTTGCTTGAGTTTTTTCTTTAAGAATGGTGTATGTTGATTTAACTTTGCAACATTAGCATAAAGTGCTTTTATGCTGAAGCAAGAATGTCTAAAGAAGGTAATGCCTTCTTTAACTAAACTGATCTCTAAACCTACTTAATTTAATCACTACACTGTTCTTGTGTACACAAGGCCTTTGTGTTACCACAGCCTCTTGAAAAGGTGTAGGCTTCAAGGATATTGAGAGAAGAATGCTTGATGGACCATGTACCCAAAATGAACCTCAGTTTAGGCACACAAGGCTTTGTTCCGATTACTGCCCTCTAACCAGCTTGCCCTATATTAACAGCTGTTAGGACAGTTATATTTGCATGACAAGGAAGAAGAGATTTTTAACCATTCTGTGCAGGATGAGAAGAAATGGATACTCACTCTGTCACCACACTGAATTAAAATATTATAACTTAGGCAAGCTATGGCTGGATAGACTAATGCATGCACTGCATCAACATACACACAGAGAAAAAAAAATAAAAGCCACTACTCAGCCAAAAATTAGCAAAAATTAGCACTTGGCAAAAGGGGTTTCATTTGCCACAGTCTATACCTAAGCAGAATGAATAAAAGAACATATCTGTAAAAGCAAATTTCCCATACAAGCAATCTGCATAAAAAGCTTTTCTTCAGTAGCCTTTTTCCGTATAATAAAAGCCTATGTAGATGACAGTGCACACACTCCTGTTACAATGCCCTGGGAGAAAACCATAATTCAGTGAGGCTGAGCCTCACCTCACTTCCTTCACTGACAGGTGCCTGACAACCCTTTTGCCCAGGGCATGCAGCTGTGGCTTCCCCTCTCCTCCTGGGAGAGTTAACACTATCCTCACCAACCACCGGACAACTCCTATGGCTTGTAAAGAACTCTATACGCCTCCTTCTCATGTAATTTATCTCTTGGGAGGTCTCTTGTTTCTTAGCCTTTTGAATCTCACAGTGTTTTGCTTCCAGGCTGCTCTATAACCTGCTTTTATAGCTTCTTCAGATTTTTATATTTGTGAAAAATATGAGAGAAGGCTTCAGTAATCTATTGGTTTCTTCCTTACTATTCTAGTCCCTTTTATTTTCACATCCAGATCAATAAATGTCAAAGTCAGATTTTTTCCTCTCCTTTTTTCCTATTTTGTACTTCCCATCCTTGTGCCTATTCTCAGATTTTTCTCTCCTGCCTTCGATTCTTCCCTTTTAACCTCACCTTCCTTGCTTGGTAATCAATAACAACCATCTACATTTCCTAACAGCAGAGGGGAATCTCCTTTCTTCATCCAGAAAACAGGACACTGATTTAAGCATAAAAAGACATAAAATACAGTTGAGCACCTGCACAAGTAATACATGGCCACAAATCCCAATGCTTTTTGCTATACCAGATCACACCAATTATTAACAACACCTCCCTTATATGCTGCTTCTCTCACTTTCCAACAGAGATTTTCAGAAGCAAGACACAATTTCCTCTAGCATACACCAGGAATTTACTTGACTCTACATGAGAACTGAACATTTTAAAAAAATCTAGGCAAAATCTTCACATTTTTCTTCTAGGACATTAATCCATGAAATATGTAAAGTGTTTTATGTGTCATGGCTGCCTCATTTGTATTTGTTTCTAAAATTGATCTGCATCAGAAGGCAGCAAGATGTAGCCAGCTAGAAAATGAAGCTACCTGGGACTCATGGACAACATCTACCTAAATGACAGATTACATAGATTCAATACATACAGATCTGTAAATTAATGCATGGAAGAGTCTCAAAGTGATAGAGGGTATACTAGCAATCTGCTGGAAAGTTTCCTGGTGTGAAGTTGGCCCGTCCCAAACTAGCACTGTGCCTGAGCAGCTCCCAGGAACGATGGGGCAGTTGAAACAACCCTCAGCCCATGGTCAAGGGTAGGCAGCTCAGATACAGCCACAATTGCTGAAGGGAGAAAAAATTTACTAGCACAGACACTGGCCACTCCACAACAGCTGGCCTCAGTATTTTTAGGCATACAACCAAAGAGATTCCTGAAGGATTTGACATTTTGCTGAAGTTTTCCTATTTTGCCACCTTATCGCCAACCTAACTCTGGAGGCTCTGTCACTGAGAGAGCTCAGACATATCATGCTACCAACACCTTGCTGGTGTTGCTGGGAAATTTTCTTGCTATCTACAGACTACCCCTTACAGCTGAGGCAATCAACAAACATCTGCAAAGAGATTAAAAGCTAGTGTAAGTGCCATTACTATCTGCGTGATTTCAATTATAAAAAGCATATACAAAATACAGTCCTTTTGCTAGGGGGAAAAATCCCAGTTCACTTTTGGCTCTCTCTGAACTCCACACCCACCTCTGGTGTCAGCCACGATCATGGGCATTCAGTTTGATCCAGGCTTTGGCATTGACGTTCTATCCAAATACATGAGTACCAAAGGGCTATAAAGTATTTTCCATCACCTTATTATTGCACTGACATACTCATTTAGCTTTTTACATAAGCAAACTCTCATTTATTTTAATTTACTGCCAGAGTAAAGAACTCGAGAGTTTGGACTATTTATTTATTTGACCTGATCTCTTGCCATACATGGGCAAGGCACTCTACAGATAAGCACATCATGCCCTAAACAGGCCAAGGAGCTACGCAGTAACAGACTTTCTTGCCTTCACACATGTGGCATGTTGTTTTCTTTTGTGACAATGTTTTGTGTCTGTATGTAGTTAGAAGGGTTTTTCTGTTGCACAAAGCTGGTTCTCAAGCAGAGTTCAGAGTTGAGAAAGACTGGGAGGAAGGAGTTCTGAGAAACTAGGAGGAGGACAAGGGAGCTTTGAGCCACTCAAGAATTAATTTCAGGAATACTGGATAAATATCACACTTATGGAAGGACTAAAAGGAAAAAAAATAAAAAGAAAAAAAAAAGGAAAATAAATAAATCCAAACAGTGCTCTGTAACTTGCATCATGCATCTTTCTAAAGACAGATACATTTAAAAGCAGAAAACCACAGCATTTGTATATGAGCTCTATTTAATCATTTACTTCATGAAACCAACTAAAAAGCTGTTACTGACATTAATTTTACAGAAACATATCATTTTCTTATGAGAAACTTGTTGGTCTTTTCCTTTATTTATTTCAGCCAATATGCCTGTTTGTAAGACCAACATAACTTGTTACATAGCTCTGCCCTGTGTCAGAGACTTGACTACCTGGGTGAACATCAGGTCATATGCTGTATTTTTGGACAGCAGTGGAAGTGAAGACTTTCAGAATAAAGTATACAGCAACAGTGACATCTTTCATTGAATCACAGAATGGTAGGGGTTGGAAGGGACCTCTGGAGATCATATAGACCAACCCCCCTGCTAGAATAGGTTCACCTACAGCAAGTTGCAGAGGATCACATCCAGGCAGGTTTTGAGTATCTCCAGAGAAGGAGACTCCACAGCCTTTCTGGGTAGCCTGTTCCAGTGCTCTGGCAACCTCAAAGTAAAGTTTTTCCTCATGTTCAGGTGCAAATTCCTGTGTTCCAGTTTGTCCCCATTGCTCCTTGTCCTGTTGCTAGGCACCACTGAAAAGAGTGTGGTCCCATCCTCTTGACACCCACCCTTTAGATATTTATAAGCATTAATAAATCTCAGTCTCCTTTTCTCCAGGCTAAATAAACTCAGCTCTCAGCCTTTCCTCATAAGGGAGATGCTTCAGTCCCCTCATTATCTTCATAGCCCTCCACTGGACTCTCTCTAGTTTTTCCTTGTCTTTCCTGAACTGGGGAGCCCAGAACTGGACACAATATTCCAGATGTGGTCTCACCAGGGCAGAGTAGAAGGGGAGAAGAACCTCCCTAAACCTGCTGACCACACTCTTAATGCACCCCAGGATACCATTGGCCTTCTTGGCCACAGAGGCACATTGCTGGCTTATGATTAACTTGTCCACCAGGACTCCCTGGTCCTTCTCCACAGAGCAGCTTTCCAGGTCATCTCCTAACCTGTATCGGTACATGGGGTTATGCCTCCTTAGGTGTACGACCCTACACTTGCTTTTGTTGAACTTCATTAGGCTCCTGTCTGCCCAGGTCTTCCCAAATGGCAGCACAGCCTCCCGGTCTATCAGCATATGCACTGAGTCACCGCAGATGATCCCCCAGGGCAGATATCTAGCCATACAAATATAGAATTTGCGTTGGCAAAATCTGCAAGAGATAATTTTTTCCAAATAGAGTGCAAGACACATTTCATTTTAAGCCCTCAAGTACTTTAGAAACAAAATAATTTTAAAGAGATCCTCATTTTATCCCTGTATCAGGGTGAATAAGGTAGAATAAATGATTAGGGTAAGATTACACACAAAGCAAAAATGGAGCCATGGGAAGGCTGTTTTCCTCCCTTTGAGCCTTCAAATCCTACCCAAGCAAGCACCTTCTTCTAAATACTATTCTTTCACCCACTATACTGGATTTCTTGGACTCAAGGCAGTGTGTAGTTTTCTGGGACAGAATTTTAGAGTCAGTTTTCTGTTGAGGAAAACTGCGATTTTTTTTTTTAAGGATTACAACACTATTTCATGGGAATAAAGTTGACAAAAACTTTGTTATAGGTTTCAGCTGATAATGGTATGTAGGTTGCCACAGTTCTCAAGGTCTTCACAGTCTTGAGATAAACAGATGCAAAGGCTGCATATATTAAATATATTAAATATATATCTAGTTCAACTCATGAATCTTCTTTCCTTTTTCCGATCCCACTCCCCAGGTGGGGGGGTAGGCATCTGGTGACAGAGCAACTTTATAAACCATGACAGACAGACATAACTGCGAAATTATAAATAGCTGCTGTCCAACCATAAAGTTACTTAATAATTACAATAAAAACCAACTCCACTGATACACTTTGCCTAATACAACCTGCCTAATGATGTCTTTCAGGCAGTATTTTATATATATATATATGCCTATAATGATTTACAGTGCAATCCAGTGATGCCCAGTATACCACAAACATTGATGCTAATGGTCATTAATTCTTATACTGAGTCAGAACAAAAGTATTTAGGACAATGATTCATTAGTTGTAAGTAAAACAAAAGAGTCAAAGGACAAATTCTGACTCTATAGAAGCCAAAAGCAAAATTTCCCCAAGCATTTTAGCAAAGAGTAGAAGTGAAGTAGTAAATGGACCTCTGCCAGAGCTTCTGCTTCACCAGGCTATAGTTTTACCACATTAAGCTGTAACACAAACCAGACAGTTTTTACATGAGTGCCTTCCTTAAAAATTTCTTCCTTATTCAGAAATAGTTCTTATCCCTAGAAACTCCCAAAATCTGTCATTTCCACACTATCTCCAAAAAAAGTGAAGAAAAAAAAATCTTTTTGTTTTACACCTTCCCTGCCACCATTGTGGAAAGTTCTCCTTCTCATGGCTTCCCTACCTGCTAGTGGTTCCTCATGGCAACGCAGTTAGGAGACCATTCACTATCCTTTACTGGTCATGACGTTGGCAGGCAGTGATGCTTCAGGACTGGTGGCAGCGATGGCAAGCACCTGTCCTCAATATTCTGTTTACGGCATGACCAACTGAGTGGAAACTGGGTCACTTCTGAATACACAAGATGACACAGTACGGGTATGCAATTGATTCTTGTGACAAAGGGCTGCCAAGTTTAATTTAAACCCTCAGGGCTTAAATCTGGGAACAACTTTCCCCTCTGATAAAGGAAGAATCAATTTTCCCCTTTTGTTTTTGGAAAATACGACAGAGGCAGCATCCAAGACAGCTTCCATATACCAGATACATTCTCACTCTCTAAAATGGATAGAAGAAAGAAGGTATATTTAGCCAGCAATGTACAGAGAAAGAGAGAGAGAAAGAAGAGGTTGCACTGGCTAAGAGGCTGATGGCAATAGCCAGCAGATTTGCAAACTCTGTTGGTTGCAGATGCAGTGTCACCACCTGCACTCCTGATCAGTTTGCCAGGAGTTACAGGAAGATAATTTTTTTCCAGCAGTTGCCCCAGGCACACCAGGCACAGTTACCTGGGATAGCGATAACCAGCTGCCTTCAACTCTCAGAGTCGGTGGGAAACTAAAAGCTAACTTAAGCAGATTTGAGGTTAAGGAATGGAAGATGAATCAGTGCGCCACCACTTCTCCTTGGATTTTATCTTCTGTGATCAAATCACTACACCTGGAAACACCCTGGAAAGCTGATTTGCTAATACATGTTCAGTTTTTTTTTTCTTTAAGCTTAAAAGGGTTTTTTAGGCTTCATAGACTTTCTCTCCTCCAATAGAGGCGGTGGAAAGTTGCATCCTAATGATTTTAGTGATCAAAGGAAAACACCTTTGTGTTCACGGTTATTTTTGAAAATGAAAGTGAGATAAAATAAAAACCAAAAATCTTCCACATACAATTCTGTAAATCTCTCCAATTTACACAATAGATAGGAAGGAGCAAAAAGTTCTAGCAGAATATAAGAAATGGTTGTTTGAAAGAAATGAAAGAGCTTGTCTGGGTAGCATGCTTCACTAAACAGATAACCTAACATTTTTCAGTGTATTAAATAACTTTTTTTGTTCAATAATATTTTTCATTATTGAAGTTATTAAAAAGCATTTACATTATAAGTTGTCAGCATTCTATATGACAAAAAAGCCACTAACTCAATGGGAAGTTGTCATAAATGTCAGTGCTAGGCAAACATTGGACTATTTTTTTTTCTACAATTAAGTAAATTCTCTGTACGTCAAAATGTACAAGAGCAGGTGAAAAAAAAAAAAGCTATGAGAAAAGCACTGAATGAATCGATTCATTATGCATCTATGCACTACCAAGTTCTTACTTCTTCTGTTACTTTACCTTCTAAGCCTTCCGGTTAAGCTTTACATTTAGTCAGCCAAGCTGTCTCCTACAAGTAACGAATATATGGTTTTCACTATGACATAATGTCTTTCAATACACAAGCACTACACAACTACAATTACATTTGCACTAGCTAGATGATAAGAGAAACTTTGATTGTGCTTTCTGTAAAAAATCCATGGGTAAAAAGATTTTTAAAATATGTGAAATGAAAGGCATATTTGAAAGTGAAATACGTAAGTAAGCTGACAGTCATGCACATGTGTGATTTTTTTTGGTATACTGCAGTGCAGTTTCAGCTGAAACTAAATGATTATTCAGCACCCTTATTATGAGTTGTGATTTTTTTTTTAAATTAAAAGTGTTTAAATAACAGGACAAGTAGGAAATTACTGAAGAAAAATTATCAAGAATTTTTTAATAAATCTAATTTCACATGTGTTCATAAGCTTTGCTCTGTAACTAAAAAGACTTAAATTTGAAAAGTGCATCAGATACAAAAATACTTCCTTAGCCCCTGTGATACATTTAATTTTATAGTTCTGTTGGTTTGAAGGGTTTTTTTAAGTAATGTATGCAGCTCTATGTTAAATCAGTGGGCACCTGTGAGGGAGGAAGAACGAAGGAACACTCAAAGCCACAGGGAATTGCCATATTCTCAGTTTCAGCAGTGAAGTAAACTACTGGAAGATTCTGCCTGAGATGCAGAATAGCACTTGCATCCAACCCTGTCCCCTCAGAAAATCAGTGTTTTTTGCTTACTTACAATTGTTGGTGCTGCATTGAGGCCTAAAGAAACTGCAGAATAAAAGAACAGATGGAAACCTCAGAAGAGCAGATAAAGAACTGCCAAGAGTTACTGAGGTGAAACAGAGCCAAATATTTTTATCAACTCCTAAAACAAGACATTTTTGGTAGTGAGATCAGAAGCTGAGCAATCACACCAAATTATGCTTCAACCTGAGAGGAAAATTTTAATTTTGTTTTTTCCAGCCAGTATAAACAAGAAAATAAAAGGAAAACATAATAGATACTTTCTAAATATAGCCAACAAAACCAGGGACAACCTTATAACTTACAAGCTCTGGAAGGAAAGTCCACTGGAAAAAAAAAAAATACTGGATATAAAGGGGAGATGCTACACAGCAATTTTGTTTCATGGAGATAAGTGTGGCTTGTAAGATGAAAGTTACTTATCTGTTATTGTTTTATGGAGTGTTTGTTGTGCTGATGGAAGGCAAAGGTCAGACCTACGCTAAAGCAACTTAGCTGATTATTCAGAAGTCAGGGTTCAAGTTTTTATTGCTGAGGTTTCTACTAACAAGCCTGCTTCTTGGGGGAACTGAAAGGTGATGCCTGGTTCCAGCCTACTGGTGCACAACAGCTTGACTTCATGAGGTGCACTCCTGGAAGAGGTGTCTGTGATGGGCTGAGAGGGAACTAAAAGCTGTCAGGGGCTGTTCAGGAATGAGCGTGCCTGATCAAAAAAACCTGGTCTCTCCAAATTTCCATTCACCAAATGCAAAAATAAAAGATTGAGTTCTGGCAATTTCCTCCCTAAAACAGGATGGGACAGAAATCCTGGGATTCATTAAGCATGCCTGCTGAGTATCTTAACAGGCAGACTTAAAAAGGCTCTGTACACAGACAAGGTTGGGTTTTTTTACTTTAAAAAAAATAAAGCCAACAAAAAAGCTACATATTGTCCTGAGTGGCAACAAGACAGACCAGTGTGGAAGACAAGATATGTATATTTGAAAGTAAGGAACTGTAACACTCCCTTTTGAAGCTAAAACGATCTGGAAAAGTGATCTAACAGTCAGGAGGGACCTGTATGATTTAGAATACAGCATTTGTACCAAAACCTGTCCTTGACATGTAAAAAGAATGACCAGCTGTGTGGGGGACCATTTAATTGGGCTATAATGAACTTTAGCTTCTCTAGGAATTACCCAATAACCGCACAGCAAAGGCATCAGTTCTTTTCCCCACTTCAATTCAGCTCCTTAACCTCGTACAGCTGGTAACAACACATTACTCAGTCCTAAAAGTTCTTTCTGTGCCCAACTGTCGAGAGGCTGAACAACAGGAATTGTCTTCCCATGGTGCCAAACCTTCAGTGTCCTCCCAAAAACCCCAGCTTTACAGTGCTTTCTTCTTAATCCATCGTAACCACTGTTTATTAGGGAATTAAGAGTCCCCAGAGAGCGAGTATTTGCACTGGGCACTGGCAGCAGGCAGCGCAGGCATCTTGCTCATTGCTGATGAAAGCTAAGAACCGCACAGCCAGATGTGAGAGTAAGACCCTAGATGACAGACTTGACACGGAAACAACCAGCTGTTTTGTTGTTTTACATTGCACAACATAAAGCAAATGGAAATGGGGTTTAGGCATAAGCAGAAGGCCCAACTGGTGAGAACGATTTCTGGGCAGCCCAGAGTGACTATTCAACACTTGAGCACACACAAGGCTTTGCTGAAAATAACTTTGATAATGTGGTTGGCTGCCACTTTAAAGCAGAAGCAAAAAATGTATATAGTGAGGGCAATACTGCATATATAGTTAACGAGTCTGTCCTCTATAATGTCTGCATAACGTAAGCAGAGTTCTTTGGAAAGATCAAAACAAAAATGAATATGCATCAAGCACCTACAAAATCTGAACTGGTGATTAAGATTTTAGGTAGACAATTATGCACAGACACGTTCCTACTGATAAATAAAAATATGGCAGCTGTATATTGCACTTCACTGGAGAATTTGCTTTCATTTTTCCACAGAATAGTCCATCAACACATCTGCTCAATACTACAAGCTTTTTTATTAGTAGATGAACACGTTTTATGTCTGGATGAGATGCGGCTGACAGCTCACTTTTCCCTTTGCAGTCAACTCAATCTCATCCAAACTATTAATGCAACAGAGTTCCAAGACAGATTTGCCAGTGGATTTTAAGTCAATTCCCACTGACTTAACTGAGGGCAAAACTCAGCCCTTAAGCAACAGAAGAAATGTTAACTGGTACGGGTACAGAGAGTTTATTTTCTCTCTATGACAAATAGGCATGAAGCAATACATTCAGGAGACCAAGCAATTTATGTAATGTCCGTGTTACCTTTATCAACATTTTCACTACATACTTGCAGCTCGTTTCCATATGGCTTGTTTTGTTATAAAATGAGCTCCTATACTATGCACATAGTACAGTAACTGCAAGTACAGTAACTGGATCAAAATAAAGACATACTTTGTTTCCAGGAAAAATATGCATTCTATACAGAACAGTACACTTTTAAACTAAGTCATCTTCAAACACAAAAGTGTCCTCCAGGCAGATTTTACTACTCTTATTTTAATATTAGTCTGTTTTGTAAACCAGTAAAGTGGCTGGCAAATGCTTCTGCAAGATTTTATCTAGATCAAGTAATGACAGTAATTTCCCATTTTTCATTTGTATTATCAAATTCCATAAAATTCTTACAATTAAAACTCAAGTTAATGCACTTATTCAGGTTACAGCTTATCTGCCAAACTCTCTCTGTGTCAACATACACTACAGCTAAATGTCCGAACACCCTCAGTTTTAATTGACCTTAATGGAGCTCACTGACAAAGAGTGAAGTCTCATTTTGTAACCACATATGCTCATTTCAATAGCATAAATGAAGCATACATTTTATAACAGAAACTTGCAAATGCTTTATTACAATAAGTATCCTAAGTCTAAGCTGATTAACTAAAAAAATTTCAAACTTCCACAGATACCCATACACATAAGAATTAAAATGCAATGTCATTTATATAAGCAACAACTGGAATAATAATTTTAGAACTACCCAGTTTCTTACTACTCTGTTAACTTTGCTGTTGAACAGAAACTCAACAGCTTCAGTCAGGGCAAACTTCAACAATCTCCCTCAGGACATCCTCCTTAGGAATATTTTTATCTCAGTTACACTTCTACAAGCTCATGATGCACTGACAAGCTTTCCTCACAGACATGTCACTGGATGCATCAATAAATGTAACATTTTATTACTAGCTATATTAGTCTATCTACTAAAGACGTACTTCTTCCTACAAGAATGTAAGAAAGATGACGTGAAGATACTCTGCAGGATTTATTTCACAGAGAATTAGCAACTTCTCTGGAATTAAAAAAAAAACAACAAACAAACAACCAAACAAACAAAAAACAACGACAAAAAACCAAACCCACAAAACCAAACAACAACAACAACAATAAACCCCAAACTCATAAAAGCAAAAGCATCTAAGGCAATCTATAGATGTGATATAGTATCAAAAGATAAATACCACACATTGAATACAGATATTTAACAGCTCAATAATAGGATGTTGTGCGCTACTGGTAAAACATAGTACGCCAGAGATTCCTTACCTGGCTGAAAGTTAAACACCCAATAATGGACCCAAATCCTTGCTTCAAAAGCCAAGATGAAAATTATGTACATCATAGAATCACAGAATGGCTGTGGTTGGAAGGGACCTTAAAGATCATCCAGTCCAACCCTCTTGCCATGGGCAGGGACACCTCCCACTAGACCAGGTTGCCTAAAGCCCCATGAAACCAGGCCTTGAACACTTCCAGGGAGGGGGCATCCACACCTTTCTTGGGCAACCTGTGCCAGTGTTTCAGATGTGATATGTGTTTAAATAGTTGAGACAATTTTGCCCTGCTTGTTGATGCAAAAGCAGAATTTGTTAGCTTGTATTTTTTTCCAGAAGAACATCTACATTTAACTGCAGAAATTAATTAAGATCACAAGTGGTGAGAATAGCCTCTCTTAAACAAAAATAAAACTACAGGAGAGGGGGAAAACCCCACAACAGGGAAGCAAAATAGACCTTGCTACAAGAAAACATTATCAAACTTACAATTCTCTATCAGTTACCACTTAAGATAAAAATTGACTACACGCCAAATTATTAGAACCATTGACAATATATTATGCTTGTTAACCAAACCTTTGGGTAAAACCAGGGGCAGATTTCAATTGAAGGCAACAGAAGCTGCCTGGACTTATAATGAAGCTGATTTCGACTCTTCTTGTAATGGCTAGTTTTGCTTTCACAAGAAGGAAAGTATGATATAGCTATGTTTGACTTTGTACATTTTTTAAATAACCAGAAATTCTTAACCGCAGACACTTACAACACAGGCACATTAACAGTACACATCAACGCTTCTTCAATATGTTAGTTAAAAATCTTACTGTTTGTGCCATGTGCACAAAGGATGAGGAACAGTCATTGGCATCTCACCAGTGTCTCCTGGGAACAGCAAGTAAGCACAGAAGTCTCTTCTCCCTCTTCCTCTGAATCAGGAAGAAATATGGAAAAGGACAGCTGGGAGAGAACCAACCCCTAGAGGCAACAGAAAGGCCGAAGTGGCAAGGATAGCAAGAGGAATAAATGAGATCTCCCAACTTTCAGCTTTCAAAACGAGGACCTTAATATCAAAAAAACCGCCATCAAAAAATGGCAGTCTCCATCTGCCTCCAGTAGCCAGCTCTTAGAAAATGCCATCCACTCTGCCTCCCTTAGTGCCAAGTCTCAAAACACACAGGTATCAACATGGGGAGCACTGCTTGACAGCCAAGGGTTGCTCCTATCAGAAAGCGCTTAGCTGCGCTAAGGACAGACCAAAGGACCAGTTGACGAGATGGGCATAATCCAGCAGTCCTCCTCCCTGAAAGCAAGTGACCTGGACATTAGGCCTGCACAGCACAACTGTACTCACACAGGCTAACAAGGTGACAATTCCTTCAGTGAGAGAAATGCTGTTTCACACCACCCTCTCTCATGGTACACTAATTAAGTTTACACTAAAATTCCAGAAATTCTGAACAAGGGATACACAGGAAAAACTACGAAACAAACTAGCGGGGGGGAGGGGGGAAATCACCACAAGCTGTTAAGTCTTTTCCATACTCTTTTCCATGTATTCTCAAAATTTCCAGCTGGACACCTGCTTGAGAATGAGTCCTGTGAAAGAGTGCTAACTGCAGGCAGTGTTTCCCGTCTCCAGTGAATAAAGAGCATTTTTTCTCTTGGATGCATATGGCAAAACAAGCCAAAAATTATTAAATACTGTCCCAGTATCTCTTCTATTCTAGAGAAAGGCTATTGGGAAATGGTGTACATTTCACCAAGTTTCCTCTGAATCAGCTGTGAGTTTCTTACATGCCAAATGTAGTTAAAATAGCAAATACAGAAGTTGGTAATAACAACTGAACCAAAAGTTTAGTGCTGTGGCTTTAATTTAAATCAGAGCTAAGACAGGATTCTGAATGTTTTGGGGTTTAAGATGTATGTTAGAGAAAATGTACCAAGACAACAAAAAAAGACAAAAATTATTTTAAACATCCTCCTCTGTACACAAAGGACAACAGATGCATCACCTATTAAGACAGCTCTTAATAGGACGTCTGCAACTTCTGTTTCATTTTTTCTTAAGAGGCATACAAAAATCCTTATTACCCTATTTTTATACACTATAATAAAACTGTATTTAGAACTTCAGTATGTATACTAATTTGTGTGGTAAAACTTCAGGGCGAAAAAACCCCATAAAATTAGTTATTGAATAAAAGGCATATCTAAAAGCATTTTTATTTTAAACATGTCTTTGGCACTTTTTGTAAAGCACGCTATACTATTTTCATTGTAGTAAAATCATTCATTCAATGTGAAAATCCTAACATATTTCAGTTCTCTACAGTCTCTTAATTCTCATGGAAGTTTACATTCACAAATGTCATCACATCTACCACTCTATCACAAAACCAAATTCTCAAAATGTACAAAAGGACACCCAAAGTATTACAGCATTCAGGGAAAGGTTAGGTCTGCCTCGCTACTGCAGGGTTTCTAAAATTTGCTCCACTGGCCCCTAGGAACTGCAGCAAGTACCCTCCAAACTCAGGGGGGAGCTGCAGGATTTATTCTCGAGCAAGGCGTGGCATGCAGCCAAAGGAGTCATTTAGTGGATTTTTTGGCCAAGCAGGAAAGTGTTCCATTTCTTCTGCCATTCATTTAGTCCCAGGAGGAAACTGAGACAGGAAGTCAGGCTTCCAGATAATAGGAGTGTTCCTAATGATGTCCTTTGGCTCCCAGCACAGAACAGTTCCTCTATGCTCCCCCTTGCTACAACATCTTCTCTCTATATTATTTCCCACTGCAGAGGGGAAACAACAACAAAAGCATTTTGAATTAGTTTTCCTTTGCATCCAATTCAAAGGGCCCAGTTAAATGAACAGCAACTAACTGGTTCTCAAAACCAGCTATTTATGCTTGGAAATTAGCCTAGCGTAACCACTTCAGAAAGAATCCTCCATTGCAATGTCTACATATACATATTTTAAAACTTCACAAAACATCAAACAGCTAATTGCACCCTCAATTACCTGGTTACCTATTGCCTCCGTTTTAATGGACTGGTGAAAAAACATATCTCCAGAAATTCTCAGTAAAGTGGCTCTAAATATAATTTTCCCTCTGGTTCAAATTCTGACCTCATTAAGATGAGCGCTACCACGCCATTCATCTCATTAGAAGCAACAAGAGATCCTGAGAGGGACTGCAGTCTGGATGAAGAATTCAACCTTATAAGTTGCACCACATAATCATAATGCATTTAGTATTGCTGCATAAACGTGCCAGGAAACACAAATCAGATATAGCAGTGTGTTAATTTTTTATGATAAAGGAAAAAATATACCTTCATTGCCTGCTGTGGGTCCCTGCCCTGGGCATAGTTCCCTACTGTACAGTTCACATCACGGCTCACCCAACACAATCCAGGGCCTGTAACACATCATTAATGCAGGCGCTTCCACGTCTCACCTAAAGGATCTGCTGTATCCCATGGCAGGATACAAGGCAGTGCTACCGTAGCTATGAAGGTCCAAAGAGAAAAAAATCGAAGTTGCCAGGAAAGTAACTATCGTTTCTTAGACCAACCTTACAGAAAGAAAAGGTCTAACAAACTTTGTAAGCCATGGCATTTTACCAGGTGGAAGAGCCACTGAATAATCCACAGGAGTGTGAAAAAGCAAAACCAAAAGACCTGTGTGAGAACAATTCATCCATATTTAACTAATGACATACTGGAACAAAAGACCACTAGGAACTTTGATATGTGTATCATTGTTTTAATTAAAAGTTACTACCTTAGCAGCAACTAAATACAGAGAGCTGTTTGATCTGCACTCAAAATGCACTCTCAGATGTTTCTACTGAAAATCTCCTATCTACAGCTGCAGAGAGCTCAGCACAGGATAATTCACCTCTCGTTTGCATGTCAGTTTTTACCCGATTATGTGGCTTCCCCTGGCAGATAACCTATGTAGCACTTTGTGATGCTGGTTTATTCCCTAGGACTTCTCCAAGCACCTATCCAATCTTAAATACAGATATCTGTGACGTTTCAGACAACAAACAGGAAAGAAAACCAAATACAAAACTGATTATTAAGAGGGGAGGAAGGAAAGGTGCAGTGTGTGCTCAGCAGTGTCCTGGGGAGTTAGGCATCCCTGCAGTCCCATCAGTGCAGGGGCAAGCCTGTATCTCTCTGACACTCTGCCCTCCTGCCTGCTTCTCTCCAGTGGACAGCCGGCTGTTGAAAGGGTTTATCTTGATACCAGAACAGTCATAAAGAGCTAAAAAGGATCAGAATTGATTAGCATGTAAGAATGGGGATGTTAACTTGTTTCTTTAGCACATGCAAGTGGATTCAAAATCTTATCTAGATCTTGGCTGATTTCCGTGATACAACATCTGCTTGTTGGAAGAAGAGGAGAGGAGAAATTCTGCACTGGTAAGACCTAGGACATTTTAGGGCAATGAAGTCAAGCCAGAATATGTGAGCAGAAAACAAAAATCAAATAATTTTTCTTCTTCTATAAAACTGTGTAGTTGGAACTGAATATTACTATTTATGCTAATTTTTGTTAGTTTTTTTTCCTTAGGGCCTTTTTTCCTTTAGTCTGAGCTAATTAGAAAAGACAAACAAAAGGTTTAGCTTTATAATTCTTACTATATATAGAAAGAATATATTAACTTTCTATCTATAAGTCTTTCTAAGTATTTCAGGAAATCTTTGACATTCTATGCAACCTTGAGCCTAGAATGTTTAGATCAATGAATCAGTAAAAATACACTACATGTAACGGATTGCTGTACCATAGTCCAAATAAATCTAAGACACTTCTTTAAAGTCTCAAAAAATAAACAAGAAAAATTAATTTTGTTCAAGTTGAAAAAAATTGTCATTACTTCAGCTGGCTCTACCCACTGTTGACTTAAATCACCATAGAATAGTTTGTGTTTCTCTCTAACATTTTAGTTTCATCCTGCTCAATATCTGCATATCTCCATAAGACAGTTACTGATCAAGGATGCATCTCTGCATTTGACTCTTTTCCATAATGCAAAAGGAAGACTATGTTGTAAATAAACTTTACTGAAGTTTTGCTTCTGTAGACACACTGGCTGTGATCCATCAGAGCTACCATTTGTGTTAAATTCAGCTTCTTCCAATGTAAAAGTACTATGAATTAAAATATCCAAAAGACCTGAACTGCATTTCTGTATTTTGATCTGTACTTCATGCATGAAAGAGTTTCATCCTCAAGAACGCAAATAAAGAACTGAAAAAAAATAAAAACCCTCTGCTAAACTCCCTGCTCTCCACTGCTCCTTCAATTCAGGGATCAAAGGATCTACAAACCATAAAAAGATAATCTTTTTATGATGGGGTGTGCTGGTTTTGGCTGGGATGGCGTTAATTTTTCTTCTTCTTCCCCCTGCTAAATAACTTCAGAAAACTCCATAACTAAAGCCAAGTAAAGGACTTTCTTCAAATAAAAAATCTAGACTCATTTATCACCTGCAGTTCTCACTCAGGCCATGATTAAAGTTCAACACACTGAAGAAACAACATCAGAAAGAAAACAGAAGTTTGCGAAACAAAAGTATCAAACTATGTGGCTAAATGCAAGATTTGCACTGAGTTAGGCTGTCATAAGGAAACTTAGTTCTATACTGCATACAATCTAGAGTTTTTGCAATCCACCCAAATTATACCTAGCTTTGGGGGGAGGGGAGATAAGAAAAAAAAAAAAGACATTCTGCTCTGGTTCTATTTTACCATTTAACTAATTCAACTTATTAAATAAATGGGTATATTATATTAGTACACGTGTTCCTCCAGTTTTGCAAGATCTCTCTAGCTTCTAGCAGCATCTAGAATAAGAATTGTTCTAATTTTGAGATATTGTAAATTAGTGAAAGACTTTCAGTACTTGTCAAACTTTAGCTAATGGTTCATGATTTTGCTGATATTATTACAAACTACACTGACACAAGCTTCACATCTTTATTTTGTAACATATGGCTTATTATCTTTGACATTACACCTTCCGAAATTACACAGATAAAAAACTGTATATGCAACTGCAACCATCATGTTCATCAGCATCTTTAGCCATTCATCAGATTGAACAATTAATAAAGTAATCAGCTCTGACAAGAAGAAACCTATCTCTAAAGACTGAGAAATTATTGCAGTAATCTAAATCCAGTCTTATCCTGAGGCTTCTTATGGGGAGGAGGAGCAAGAAGGAATAAAATCAGATGCTCTTGCAAGCTGCTGGATTTTTTTCACACCCCAGTCCAGCAAGAAAGAACCTGCAATCACAAGGTCACTGAATGTAAGATTTTGTTATACTCTTGTGTTAGTGATGACAACTACAGAAACTGGAGCAAAAATCCAACTGCCTTCATTAATATGCCTGCAAAGCATGTGAGCACATGAATACAAGCAAGCCATAGCCCAAGTACACAGGAGTAAATTAGTTAGCTCTGCACTTTATTACTTATTCATAATCACAGAATCACAGAATATTAGGAGTTGGAAGGGACCTCGAAAGATCATCCAGCCCAACCCCCCTGCCAGAGCAGGAACACCTAGACTAGGTCACACAGGAACGCGTCCAGGCAGGTTTTGAATGTCTCCAGAGAAGGAGACTCCACAACCTCTCTGGGCGGCCTGTTCCAGGGCTCTGTCACCTCACAATGAAAAAGTTTTGCCTCATGTTCACATGGAACCTCCTATGCTTCAGCTTGCTCCCATTGCCCCTTGTCCTATCATTGGTTGTCACAGAGAAGAGCCTGGCTCCTCCATTCTCCTGACATTTGTCCTCTACAAATTTATAAACATTAATGAGGTCACCCCTCAGTCTCCTCTTCTCCAAGCTAAAGACACCCAGCTACCTCAGCCACTCCTCATAAGGGAGATGCTCCACTCCCTCAGTCATCTTTGTGGCTCTGTGTAACTGGAAACATTCCTACTGAGTTCAATAGCCTCTAGATCAGGTTTAACACACAGATTAATGTGGCATTTCCCACTGCAGGAAAAAAAAAATATATATAGGCGCACACACAATCAATACACACAAGTTTTAAGTTCCTGTAGAGATACTTCTACAAGCATCTATACTTCAGTGATACTTCGTTAGGTAACCGGGTGAGCATGTGCATACATGCGTTAAGAGATAAGCATGTATGCAAGTGCTCCACTGGACCCATAATGAGAATCTATATACATTAGGTAAATGCAGTTTTCTTCTTGTGTGTTTGCATACACTCATTTTCATCAAATACAGTCAATGCGTTACAGTCACACCGAGCTTTGAAATTCACTCACTTTCCAAAATAGCCAAATTGCATTTATCTTTCAGACATGCTACAAGACATGAGTTTTTGAAACAGCATTTAGGAAGGGCTGAGGAACAAAAGAACTGCAACACTGGATCATATCCAAGGTCCTGTCTCTGACAGCAGTCACTACCAGCTGCTTCACAGAAAGAAACAAGAATCTGCAGTAGGTAAACGAGGATAATCTTGACACCTGTCAGAGTTCATCCTAGTTTCCAGCTACTAAAGACTGACTTAAACTCTGAAGCCTGAGGTATAATATCCACTTGAAAAAGTCATCATTATTAATTATCAATTAATCATGTCATATCTTATATCCAAATACTGACTCAGTGGAATCCCTTAGCAGACTTCAATCAAAAAAAGCTGTATAAAAAACCCCCACATATCTCCTTGTCTCAGCTCTGAATTTGTCACTTCAGAATTTAATAGGCTAATAACAATAGAAACAAAAAAGCTTCTTTTTTTTATCTTCTTGTTTTCATTAAACAGTTTTTCCAATAATCTAAACCATTGTGCAATAAAACACTTATCTGCGTGAATCTGGTTCCTTAGTAATTTAGAGGCTTGATTATTATGCTTTTGTCTGATGGTTTGTTGTGGGTTTGTAGGAGGGTTTTTTTAATTTCTTTTCCAGGCATAAAAGATTAATCAATATTTGTTTTCAGAACATAATGCAGTTACAGCATATAAGTAACAACTGAATAAGGATTACAGAATTTAGTCCTGAATCAATTGTCTTGAACAGCTGCATAGTTAGAGAAAGACTGAGCAGTTTATATGATGACAAAAGGATGGGTTGATGGAGAGATCAAAGTTTCTGCTACTAAAATGAAGACGACCACAAAATGCCTTCATCGTGACACTGGCAGTTTTGCAAAGAAACGCAATACGCTCTTTGTCAGAAAAGGGCTAGGTGGACTGCCTGCACATAAAATATCTAATTTATCAATTTGGCTATATGTATATACACCTTCACAAGGGATGAAATAGACTATTTTAAGTACGGAAACAGTTGTCAAGTAGTGGAGCTAAACCTACCTGCAAATAAAACTGAAGCAAGAGCACAATTTTAAGAGTAATGTTGAGTAAGGGGAAAAAAGTGTGTACAAGTAAAAATGAAGATGTATGCAAATTCGTTATAAATATAAGGACATTTTACCAGATGGAGAAATTGGGCAGTTCATCATCATGTTCTCACACCCGCAGAGTCGTTCTAAAACTACTCTTCATGAAAGCAAATATAATTGGCTGTGCAAGTAAACTGTTTAAATAAATCTTTATATTACATAAGAACCATCTGAAATGATTTTCTTTACTTATCTGAGTACATCATCTGGAAACATAGAGAAGCTCTGCCTATTGGTCACTCTTTCAAAATTCTTTATACCTTATTGGGGAAATGGAAAAATCTTGAAGGTATTTAGTGATACAATATCCATGATGACAAGGACATACGTAACTAGCACCTATGAAAATGTCTAAATAAAACTGATTGATTTTTGTTTTACAACAATTAGTGTTATTACTAGGAATATGTTTAACTGCTGCTACTAGCATGATAATAATATAACCCATCTGCACAGCTCTTTAGTTACATCCCTCTCAGCTGATGTCCATGCCCACTCACTTCTTTCAAGAGCTGATATTTAAACTCAGACATGTAATTTACAATATCCAAGAAGCCAATATGGCTGCAGAGGTACTGGCACCTTTCAAATGCAGTCACATACCTCCGACTCTCAATTTTTGTAGGAAAAGGGATTACATTCATCAGGACAGCAAGACAGACATTCTACATTCAGATTTAAACACACTGAAAATAAGTTTTAGAATAAACATCTTTCTTTTGCATTTTTGTGTTCTGGTTTTGCTGATCATTCCCTGATCTGATAAGAGTTTCAATACTTACTATTCTTTAAAGTAATATAAACAATCCGATATTTTGAGAATACCAACGCAGAAATCTCTGAAAGTTTGAATCCTGATAAGATGTGCCATTATACTGATAGCGACAGTCCTGGCACAGCTGAACTGATATTTTATGGTTATTTTAAAATTAAAACTTCCATGTAGTTTAAGCAAAAGTATAATTTTAAGTGTTTAATAGAAATTGTTGCTAAGAAAGTTCACATGTTTTAAACTACTAAGAGGATACCTCAGGACAAGCATATTTTTCTGTAATATAATTTATAACTATCAAGATGAATAAAAAAATTCTAAAAATCAATTACTAGTCAATTATTGACACACTTTATCTCAATAAAGTATATATAGCAAAGAAGCTGTTTAAGTACACACTGCTTATCCTATTAGGTATCATATTTTACATACCTCAAGGAAAAAATTAGGAGTTATTTTGGAACAAAATTGATTTTTTGGCATTTTGGTCTTGACAGTATCTGTTTTTAAATATTGAAGAGAAAAACCACAAATCTACATTTTGGAGCGTTATTGCTCTGTAAGAGCTATCTGATTGTGCTCAAATATTCTCAAACACTTGATGCTCACAGATCTATAGTCACTCAAAATTTGTACTTGCAGATCATTATTAGACAAAAATCCCAATAAAACTCATCTGAGTGTATCTGTATGAGTAGGAACTGACTTTGAAGCAGTCTACAAGAGTAACCACCTCACACGTATTACACACTGACACTCTACATATGTCCACAGCACAGCCTCCACCTTCACACTCCCCAGTGCAACCTGTTCTGGTGCATTACTATTTATACAAGTTTTATACTTCAAGTACTTCTAGTACTCTCATCTCTATTGTTCAGCAAGGACAGTCTTCACATCAGATCTTGGTATTTAGGTTCGAGAGTCCAACAAAGACAGAAGGTTCATGTATGTGTTCTGTATAAATATTTATAGCTGGGTGTTTCAGGGTTTGACATGCAGCGTTTAACAAATCTCTGGCAGCCCACTAAGCACTCCAGTGCAAGACCTCCGAGAACATGCTGATCACGCACAGCCCACACATCCTCCTCCTCCTCCTCCTCATTTCTAGCTGTGGGCACAGGTGCCCAGTTTCTTTGCTACATGTAGAGCTATCAAAGCAGTAGAGAACAATCTTACGGAAAGCATGATGATGAGCTAGAAGTTATATCTGGAGGAAATAACTGCTAATTGTGAGCAAGAAAAAAATACATCAAGGGAAAAAAACAGAGAGAAGAGGACTAGGTGACTGGTCAGGAAGCACAGTGAAGAGCCAGAAAGTAAAAAATGCATTCAGTGGGGAAGGGGAATCCAGAAGCAAGGAAACTTGTCATAGGTACAATGAAAGAGATGACAGAGAAAGTAGTAGAGGAGGAACAGCAGACACAAAGAAATAACATGCATTAAAACACATTAACAAATTAGCCATTAGCTCACTCTTAGTCAAGAAAAATATCCTGAGAAGAGAGAACTAAAAATACCCAGACTTCTCTAGTCACACTTCCAGTTGCTATAGCTCTGAAGGGATGCAGTAGGAAGGTGGACAGAGGTTGTTTGTGGTCAAGAACGGGAGGAATGAACTGCATTCAATAATGACTGGAACAGAGTAGACTGGATAGACGCTAAGGAGGCTGAGAAAAGTCTGAAAAATATTACAAAAGGCTGTCCATCGTACCGAAAGTTTTGATAGCCCAAAGCTTAGTACTGCTCTGGAGTACTCATAGAATCATTTGTCCTTCAAATATAATTAAAAAAGAAAAAAAAGGAATGTTGTATAACCGTAACATTTTTCATGAGTCTAAAGCTAGACCATAAAAACCTATTTCAGTTTAAGGATAAACACACATTGTCTAAACAAAGAATAGAGATTTCTTCCTTTGTTTAGTTTATTCATTGTTATAAAGTTTGAGCACTGTAATGCATCCAGGAACTAAAACAAAAAAAAAAGTCCATTTTCCTCCACAAGGTCCCCTGTGGCTCTGAAAACTGTAAGTTGACTCTTCCATTTTACAGCCCTTCTGTCAATACCACGTACCACAGACATGACTGTTTCTCTCCAAAAAGAAGTGAATGAAATTATATCATAAGCCTATCAACCCCGTTTTCCAAAGGGGCAATAAGAATGACATAAGGCAGACATCCAGGTGTGGTGAATGTTTCTGAGCTTGCCTGAGGGACCTGATTCAAAGCTCAATTAGATATGTCAATTAGGCTTTGCAGTGATGTAATACTGCTCCTTGCAGGTCACTCGTTTGACACACCGGAAATATATTCAGAAACAGATCCCTGTGGAAAGTGGTCTGGACATGAAACTGAGCCTTTGGTATGAAAAGACGATCACAAAGTTAGAACGTCAAACATACTCATTTAATATAGTTTTCCCAGAGTTTCACTATTGAATAACTCTTTTTAATGAGGCCGAGGAGAAAAAGAAATTTACGTTCACACAAATTTCCTTCAAAGTTGCTGAGATACCATATTAAACGACATCACAGGTAAAGTTATAGTGGAGAATTCTGAAAAATAAATAGGACTTAAAAACTAAATTTTTCAGCAGTCTGGTTTACCCTATCAGTTTATACACAGTAGGATAGAGGCCATTTGGGACAGACTATTCAGAAAAGCTTGTTTCTGTTTCAGCTGCCTACACTATGCATTTGCTACATGAATAGTCACAGTCTGTCAATCTGGCAAGTGATATTAGCAGTACAACCTCTATATTAGTAAAAAATACACTACATATCTTTCATAATTTACTGCATGATTGAAATATAAAGATGAAAGTTCTCAGTTATCTAATCATGCAGCAGATTCAAAATGTATAATCAGAGGTTTTAAGAATTTTCAAGTTACCAGACTGCACAATTAGCATGCTTACAGCTGAAAACATGTCCCAGAATACAAGATACAAACTAAAAAAAAAGGCAACCAGCCTAGCAGTATAGAAAGCTGCTGCTACAACGTGAATAAACAAATGTTAGATTGCAATCACAGATGGCACCGTATAATAATTATACTTAACTTTTACCATCAACTTTTCATGTTCAGATACTTTACAAATGAAATACATAACTAGGTTTCACAGCTAAGTGAGGTGGGAAACACTACTATCCTTGTTATGGACAATCCAAATTTCTTTTTATTCTTATTTATAAAAGTGCAAAGAAACCAAATTAGTTCCTTAGATTCTCACAGGAGCGAGAAATGGACACAATGGGCCTTTCTTACTTTTCTCTTATTCTCAAACAGGCACACATACATAAAGAATTTGTTCTCATTCAAACAACAGCAAGCTAACCAACTTTCAAGTTATGAAGCTGTAAATCTAATTGTTCATCTTTATTATTTTGACACTTGTATCTAGCTTTACTGGGGGAAAAAAAATCTTCTGCTCCAAGGCAAGTAACTCATGTATAATTTGAAAGGAAAAAAAATCTCAATTAAGTGTTTTGTGTAATAATAAAAAAGTTATCCAAACTAACTACTGTGAGACTGTAGAAGTTTCAATTAAGTTAAGAAAAATTTCCCCAGTGCAAAGACCAAGGCCCACAACAAGGAAAAACAATAGATCAAAGAACTGATCCATTCCCCAAACCTTTAACATTTTGTTTTTAAAAAAAAAAAAAAGGAAAGTTAAATACGTCACAGAAGAAATGCCAGAAGATACTTATCTGAGGACAGCCAGCTGTCTAGAGGCTGGAACAGTCCTCAGTGATGCAGATACACAACAAAATTAAGACCTGTTGCCCAATCTCCCACAGTTCATGGTATTTTAATTGGAAGATCACACCACAGAATCTCTTTTTTGTTTGTTTTGAGGAAACAAAACAAAAGCCTTCAAAAAACTTTCAATATCAACTAAGTGCAGACTATGAACAAGTACTGC
Organism: Mesitornis unicolor; assembly: GCF_000695765.1. NCBI lineage: Eukaryota > Metazoa > Chordata > Aves > Mesitornithiformes > Mesitornithidae > Mesitornis > Mesitornis unicolor. Next base: position 93,849 of record NW_010209049.1, read on the forward strand.
AGAATGAGAAATTATTTTCCTACCCATCTCACTCAGTATGTTTCTCAACAGACAACCTTAATACACTATATGCTGTGGCAAGAATGGAAAAAAAGAACCAAACAACTCTGTGAATCCACAGATTAATGTAGATGTGTGCTGTCACCTGAAAAGCTTGACAGTGTCCATTTAGATCTAACTAGACATTTTATTTTTTGCAGTAATACCTGATTTATAGAAATGCTTCTCTATGTTCCTAGATTCATTAAAGCCTGACATTGCAATGAATATGGCATTCCCAGTTTCACATCTTCTGGCAAATTAGATCTTGAAGATGAACTAAGAATGCCTTACACTTGAACTTCACAATGGTAAACACTGAGGGCAATATCCTGCAGAGAGACACAAGGAAATATCCAAGACATCAGAAGTACAGAAACTGTGTTAGATCACATCCCGCTGTTACAGCATGCCAGGATATTTGTTATAAGGAGAAGTACCATGACTCAAAATCCATACGCAGGTTAAAGGTCTGCAGACAAACACACAGGAAGCCACGCAGCTCATCAAGTTCATCTGTGCAATGTCAATAGCTTCCTCACCACCACTCATCTCCTCAACATCATCACAGCATTTCCTCAGGCTTTTCTCTTCCCTGGGGCCCTTACTCCAGGGCTCCTAAGGTGCTGGCTTCACTGCAGAGATTGAATTTTGAGATCATAGTATAAAACAGCTGCTGTTCTAGATGCATCTGGAAACATCAGTTCCAGAAACAACTGTTAACCCTACTGTGCATCTGTCAGACTCCTGTTATCTGTATTTTTCAAAAAGCTGGAAGCTTTGTAAGAAAATGTACTTTTCAACCTTTATAGCATCCTGCATTATAATATTTCTGCGAATTTTAAGTTCAAGGAACAGTGTGATTCTACGCACACTCACTAAAACAATCCCTTCCTTATAAAAATGTTAAAATACACACAGAATACCCGTAACAAATCCCACGGAATACCCATAAATAATTTCTTGAAGGCTGTCTCATTCTGTTCCAAGTAAATTTCTCCAGCTCTTCCACAAAAGGGGAAAACGAGGAAAAGGGAACCTATCAAAAGAAGACTGATTCAACAGAGTTAGGAGTGTATCTATAATGAGTTATCGATATAGATTTATAACTGTATCTAACTATTGATCCGGGGTCTCAAGTACTGTGCTTTCTGTCACAAGATCTAAGCAGCAAACATGGGAGAAAGGCAGAATGCAAATACCTTTTAATATACTTGTGAATTCATTTTGCATCAGCATGTTTGGGGGATCTCAGTTGCAGTTGGTTTCAAAGCATTTTATTTGCTCACAAATTGTGGTAGGCCAAATTATTCTAGCATATCTGTAAAACCTGCATGATGCTTATTTGAGTTTCTGAAGTATGTCACTAGGCAGAACCCTAACTGACTTTCGGTGTTCCCTTATTTTACCAAGTTGCAGAAATTCACTTATATCTGGGACCTAACTGTTACCAGCCTGAACAGTTAATAAAAAAAAGCACTTCTGCAGACACAGCTGTAGGCCCTCCAGATGCAGTAAAAGCAGGTGTTAATTATACCTAAGATACAAAGTTTGCATACACTGAGTACAATCTCAGCAATGATTATCTTGTTTTATCCTGTTATCTCATGCATAGAGCGACCACACAAATGTGTGTGTGAACAACTCACACCCCTGAGAGTGAAGCCTGGCTTTGTCCTTCTTCAGGGCCTCACTATGAAAACCATCGTAATGACAGCTATCAGTAAAATTACTCATGAGAGTCCAAAACCCACCCCAGACAGAAAGACCCGACCTAGGGAGGACACACATTTGGGTTGTGCTGCTAAAAGAGGCTGAGCACCCGCTATCCCCATCACCTTTGATCACGTATCAGTACTTCACAGGCTAAGATTAATGAAGCCTTTTGGGAAGGTTTAACAGAAAAAGTAATTGGGAAATACTGTGTGAGGATCAGTTTTGTTGATATATAGAACTTTCTAATTTTTGTTAAAAATTAATGGTATGCAATACAAACAGTCTGCAGTGGTTACATACATTTTCATTTCTTAAGAACAACTATACACACACACAAAAAAAGAATGGGCTATGTACTGAATAGAAAGCCTTCAAGTGATTGCTTTTAAGACTAAAGGAAACTACACACAACTAACTCTTTGTGCATCTACCTGTCTCTTGTCACAGACTATCTAAGCACTTTGTGAAGAAGCAGCAGGAGCAAGAACTTCCATATAAAATACTTCAGTGGACCAAACTTTCCAAACAATTGTTTCTTTCTCCAAAGAAAACAAAACAATGGCAGAGAATGGTCGACACTGATCACATTGCACAGACTCTTACTGTTGTCTTTCTCCCATGCACAACCTTAAAACACTTAGTATCATGAATTATAATTTCTTAATTATTCTCACTATGACACAAAAAAAATCCCAAACCAAACTGAGAGTAAATACATATTTCTCATTACATGAAATTATGCGTAGGAATCTTCCTAAAGAATCACAGACCAGAAGAGCTCAAGTTAACTATAACCAGTTACTTAAATATGCGTATTTGTGAGTGCTAATTGGAGAAAAAAAAATGATTTTGTTTGCAGTTGCTTCTGCACTTTCTGAACTTGACCATTCCTCAGTTGTACACAAGAACTAAAAATTCACACTCTGGAACAAAATATTTTTGTGATTAGAAAAATGTAGTGTCTGCATATTTGGCATATATGTTCACCACATTCTCCTCAATAAATTAAAAACCACACGGACATAGTGAACACAACCTTTGGCTGAACTAGTTTTCAGAATATAAAATAACTAAATGCAAAGGAGGCTGCTGGAAGTTTTGAATGCTTATTTAACAATAGAGCTGTTGGGAATGAATCAACACTGTTGTTCATAACACCTTTTTTTTTTGAGGAGGGAAGCATCATCAAGATACACTTGTCTACTAAAATACCAGTGAACCCGGTTCCTGAGGTCGGCAAGAAGGTTGCTGATAACTTTAATGGATGAAGAATTGTACTTGGTATTAAGGAGACTGAATCTTAAATCAGGAAGATAAACGATCTGAAAAAGCACTCGCTTGCTCTGCAAGGTGAGAAGAGGCGGTAACTCAACTCTTCCTGCACAGCTGAGAAAGGGGTTTGGTCAGGCCTTGGAGTGGCGGGGAGGGGACGGGGGGAAGCGCAGTAGCCTCACAGCACGCGCTGTAAAAGACGAAACCGCGCCGTGCGCGCTTTGCTGTGCGAGATAGGCACGCGTGGACTCGCCTGGCTGAACGCCCAGCACTCGGCTTTCCCCCTACGCCGCACCTTCCCACGCACCCCACTCCACCCCGCTCGGAGGACATACGTATTCATAGGGCGGCCGGCGCGGAGAGCCCGCCCCGGATCCGCCCCGACCGGCTGGCCTCAGGAACGGGGGTGCCCAGTCGGGGGCGACAGGTTGAGCTGGAGGAAGGCGAAAGGGAGCCCGCGGGAGGCGGCAGCCGCTCCCGCCCCGGGGGCGGGGAGGGCCCCACAACGGACCCACCCCC
>NW_010209049.1:97557-99359 GCF_000695765.1 Mesitornis unicolor
GGCCGGTCCAGCCCTGACCCGCTGCCGCGCCCCTCTCCCACCTAAGCCGGAGGAGCTAGGGAAGTGGGAAGTCCCAGAAAAGCGGGTCTCAGGTACCTTCCCCAGGTGACAGAGCCGAGCGCAGGGCTTTGGCTCCGTACGTCGCTGCTGCCTCGCCGGGAGGGAGCAGGTGAGCCCGGGACTCCCACCTCACGCAAACCGCCGTAAATAAAGCCGAGGCAAAGTCACCATCTGGGGAGGGGGTGGGGAGTTCTGCTAGACGTGGAAGTCACTTACCGGCTTTGCAAGGATCCTTATAATCTATCTCCTCAGCTTTATCCTCCTCAGTGAAATCGTAAGTGTAGTCATAGTCAAGGCCAGAGCAGGAGGAAATCTTCCCACAGACAGTCCACCCGGCCAGCCACAGTGCCATTCTCCAGCACAGCATTTTCATCCTCCCTCGGGCAGAGAGGTGGTGGGCAGGGTGCAGATGGATTAGGCGGCCAGTTCAGCTGTCCACGCCGGCTTGGGAAAGGAGGGTAAGGGATGGAGGAACCACAGGTTTGGGGGGAGGGGGGGGTGGTTGTTTGGGGTTTTTTTCTTTCTCCACCTGGAGGATCCTCCGAGAGACGGTGCTCTCTAGGTAGCCCCAGTCAGACGGGTGCAACACAGAGTGAGAAGCATGAGCGCCGCTGCCCCTCCTGCCCTTTCGCCGGGGAGAAGTCGCTGGGTGTGTGGGTGGGCACAGGGGGTGGACTCAGGCCAGGAGATCCTGTCTGTCAGGGCGTCCTCTCGCCTCTGTCAAACCCCAGCCAAACTTCCCGCGGAGGAGGAGGAGGCGGCCGCTACCCGCGTCCCGCTCCACGCCTGGCCCGCGCCCTGCTGCGCCGCCGGTCCCGGTCCCGCTGCTGCTGCCAGAAGATGGACCCGGGCTGCACATCAGCAAACTACCACGGGAAGAGGGGGAAAAAAGAAGGGAGGAAGGAAAGAAAAGGGAGCGGGGGAGTGCGGTGCAGTAGAGCAAACCGCAGAGCCCTAGTGATGGGAGGCAGCAGCTACGCTGGAGGGAGCAAAGTGTCAGAGCTTCCCCCCCTTCCGCACACTTACTCTAAGCTGTCTCTGGTCTGCCCCCCCACCCCTCTCCTCTTCCGTCCCCCTTTAACTTACGAAAACCTTACAGGCAACTAACACACAGTCGTCAGCATCCTGCTTACTTATTCATACAGTGCCAGGGTCAGGATCCGGGCTGCTTCTGATCTGCTCCCTTGATACTCTTATGGAAACACACGCATTCGCTATATGCCTCTATCTCCATATAGCTTTCTCTGTAGATAAGCGGTGCATGGCATTTAAACAACAAAAGAATCGAGATCAGATAAAACGACGCACAGATCGACACCCGGCAGCCAAAAAAGCTCGACAGAATAGGTGATGAGGAAGACGATGAGAAGAATTAAATGCAATTTAGGAGACGGGAAAATAAATCAGTGGCTGTGTATTTCTCCCTCTGCTGCGCTGCTTTGCAGTGTTAGCCCCATGAGCTGACGGGTGGGGGTTAAGGAGCGAGGGGGAGGGGGAAAGAGAAAAGTTTAAGCGTCCATAGTTTGTTTAAAACAGAGGAAGGCAATATAAAAGGTCCATTGGTCTCCAGAAGTTCAGCCAAGCAGCTGGGAACCGGTTCCAAAATGAAAGTAAGAACAAACAAACAAACAGGGGAAAAAAATAAGGCAAAAAAAAAGTAAAATTGCAAGAGGCAGCAGCAGCGCTGAGATCTTGCAGTCAGGCTTTCCTGTTCTCACGTGGATCTCCAGGAAAGTGGTGAA
>NW_010209050.1:0-5629 GCF_000695765.1 Mesitornis unicolor
CTTTACTGAAGTTAAGTTACATTAAGCAGCTCTGCCTCCAGAGGATAAGAATATGTAAACTACTCTGAAACTCAATATCATTAGGAGGATTCAAATACATGAGAGCCTGTGTCATGCAGAACTTTTGTCTAGTCTAGTCTTTTATAGCCCACAGAGTACTATTTAATGAGTGCTGATGACAAAACAGCAACACCATTTTCAGACATAGAGCAGAATTACTTTACTATTTGTACTGAGCCTTTTAGTCTTTGTGCTCATAATCTTTTTTACACTGAAAAATGCATAATTACACAACAATTTATTTAAAGGCAAAGCCATTAGAGAGTATTACTTGATGGGATTATGCAAGGCATCAGGCCTGTAATATTACAGTATAATCTGATGCTTCCAGCATCTCCTGGATATAAGTTGGTCCAGAGGGTCCTTCAAATGTTTCCTCAATTTCTTCAAATCTGTTTGAAGTGTCACATCCTACCTTTACTACCTTTCCAGATCTACCTGAGATCTATAGCAGATCTTCAATACCACCAGATTCAGTCATTGCCTCATTCAAGGTAAAGACAATAGAAAAGCACTAGGACCTTGTTCCATTGAAATTGTCAGCAATGGCATCAGTTAATGTAAACAGCCTTTAGGTATGACACAGATGAATACACATGAGTCCACCCATGACTGAAAAAGCTAACCAAGTAATTTTAAAAAATCTTATTAGGTTTTACAAACAAAAACTTGATTGGAAATAATACCCTGATGGAGAACAGAGAGAACGTGGAGACCTGCCAACTGCAGCTATTTGGAGAAACATGGTAAGAGAGAATTTTAATAAAAAACATAACTTCACTAAGACTATTTTGCTTGAAGTATTTTCCCAGAAATCATTAAGAAATTGAAAGTAATGTTCAGAAAATCTCTAACTGGATGCAGCATGCTGCTGTGCATCTTGATGCTTCTGCAATATACAGATTCAAGGCAGCAAACAATGTCACAGGTCCTGGGCTGCCTACTACAGAAAACTAAAAGCTGCAGAACTGGATGGGTCTTAGGGCTTCTTCATAGTGAGACCCTAGGAACCAGGTTCTTACTATGATTTTAGGTTATCTGCTACAGACTTATGATTGCCAGTCTGGAAGCAGAAGGGCCTAGGGAAGGTTGTTATGAAGTACTGGTCCAAGAGAATACAACACTAAGTAAAGATTATTACCATAGTAATCAAAATGCTTTAGAAGATCTTCTCTTCCTAGAATAAGCTGTGGTCTGAGAGAAAACTTTCATTATTAAAATTTCTTCCATTCATTTTGTCTCTGTAATTCACACTAACTATCGACTGCCAGTTTTTAAAGCTGTGAACTAGTGCATACAATCATATTTGGATGTTCAATGTTTTTCTCTACCTGAAAGTAGAAGGTTAGCTATTCAGTTGTCAGTTCTGTAACTTCAATTGAGGTAGAAGTTTTAAAGAAAATCACACCTAAACATTAGTTTTAAAATTAATGCCAAAATGTAATTTCTTTGTTCAATTGTTATTAAAATACACAGACCTTTCTTAGGCTGATATGCAGACTATGGAGAGGGAAGATTCTGTTATGTTTCTTCCTAGGTAATTCTTAATGCAACAGTTTGTTGTTATTGAGTTAACAGATTTGTCATGGTGTATACTAATTACCTGTGTTTACTTGGGAGCAATATGTTACACTATATATATAAGCTGAGATTAATGAATCAAACGTATGAAGCCACTGAAAGTTAAACTAGTTAGCCAGTGAAGTTAAACTAGGAACAGCTTTGTTCCTATTAATTGTAAGCATAATTGGTTCAGAATATAAAAAGAATTACACAAAATATTGTAAGTATACTTGTTTGTATCTACTAACTGTCCCTGGATGCTTGTTTTCCCATTGCTGGTACCCACTGCTGGTACCTGGGACATGAGCATTTGAGGTCCACAACCCCTTTCCTGCTGCAAGTGTTCAGACCTTCTTGCACACACACAAACACACACACTCTCTCTGGATCATACCAGCAACTGCCCTTAGATACTCAATCTACCCAGCAGCTGGCCTCTGGATCCTTTTGCTTCCAGCTGCCTCACACAGACAGCACATGCAGATGGGTCTCTCAGTAAACGCCCAAGCTCAATGATACTTGACTTGGATCTTCTGGTCACTTCAGTAGCCAATTTGCAGACACTCTAGACTCTTCACTATCTGGCACAGATTTACAGCCTCGTACATTGCTTACCCAGTGTAAGGAACAGTCCGGCTCAGTTGAAAAAGGTTTTGGTAATGTCTAGTGTACCAGGCCACTTGTGGGGTGTTGCAAGAGCAACTCAGCTTTGGATTGCCTTGAGGCCCTGTCTCTGCAAAGATGACACATGGGGAGTGTGACAAAAAGAGACTCTACTGCAGAGTTTAAATTTAACAGTTTATTTGAACAACATGTGCAGATCCAGTACTTCACTATTGCAGATTCTATGGATACAATGGAGAATGTGCTATTGCAGTTTTAAAAGCAAGACTACACTATTACAACCACAAGAGATTCACAAAATGCAATATATGCAACTACAACAGTCACAAAATGTACTATGACAGCCCACAGGCAATTCACAACAGGCCACAGACCACTCACAAAGCTCACTATTACTGCCCATAAGCAATTCATAACAACTCCTAGGCTACTCACAAAATTCACTATTACAATTCCTAGGCTATTCATGAAACACACTATCACAGCTCACAGACAACTCAGAATACCACATGTGTGTTAGTCAATCACATGCAACTACAAACTTAAAGCCTGCCAAATATTCCCTTACCCCCAACAGGTAAGGGCTCCCGTGTAAGTTACCTTGGTCAGCATTCCGACCAAGGGGGAAGGTTCTCATCACTCCATAGCTGGAGAAGGAACTCCCCATTTCTAACCTGAATCTTGGGGTTTTTATTCCCTGGTGTACAGGACAGCAGGCAGGGGCATGTCTGAGCAGATTAGACCACCTGAGCTGTCTGTCTTGGCAGTACTTCCCCTTATCTTTAGTTATTTGCATATCCTTGTATTGTTTGGTCCCTTAGAACCATACAGACATCCTCCAGCTTACTTTGTTTTACTTTCTGGCAATTTAACAGTGGTTTGATTGGGACTCAGGGCATATTATCTGTTGGGTGATTTCAAGGCTTAACTCAGGTTTCCATTCTTTGTGTGATGTGGCACTGCCCTGTTTAGTCTTGGGCTTATCAGACAACTGAAGGCTCAGCTATCTATGCAGCTTCCCATATGTTGTCTCTGCAGACGTAGGGCCTCAAGGCAATCCAAGGCTGAGTCACTCTTGCAACCCTCCCTGTGAGTCACATAGTACTCTGGACATTATCAAAACCTGTTTGAACTATGAGACAGACGATCCTTACAGGGAGCTGTGTAGATAGCTCAGCCCTGAGTTGTGGGCTAAGCACAAAACTAAACAGGGCAGTGCTGCATCATTCAAAGAACCAAAACCTGAGTTGAGTCTTGAAATCCTCCAAAAAATAATATGCCCTGAGTCCTAGTCAAACCACCATTCAGTTGCCTAAAAGTAAGACAAATGTAAGCTGGAGGTTTTCATTTGATTTCAACAGACCCAGACAATACAAAGATATGCAAGAGATAAAGTATACATAAGGGAATATCACCCATGAATAACTAAAGATAAGGGAGAACACTGCTAAAGACAAATGTACCAGGTGGTCTAATCCACACAGACACATTCATGCCTGCTGTCACATACATCTGGGAATAAAACCCTAAGATTCATGCTAGAAATTAGAAGTTACTTCTCCAGCTATGGAGTGATGAGAACTTGCCTTCGTGGTCAGGATGCCGGCCAGTGTAACTTACATGGAAGCCCTTACCTGGAGGGGTAAATGAATAATTGGCAGGCTTTAATTTGTAGTTGCAGGTAATTGACTAACACATGTCTGGTATTCTGAGTTGTTTTTGAGTTGTGATAGTGTGTTCTGTGAATTGCCTGTGAGTTGTAATAGTGAATTTTGTGAGTTGTGAATTGCTTATGGGTAGTAACAGTGAGTTTTGTGAGCGGTCTGCAGCCTTTCATGAATTGCCTGTGGGCTGTAATAATGTATTTTGTGACTGTTGTAGTTGCAATATTGCATTTTGTGAATCTCTTGTGGTTGTAAATAGTGTAGTCTTGCTTTTAAAACTGCAATAGCGTATTCTCCGTTGTATCCATAAACCTGCAATAGTGACGTACTGCATCTGCACATGTTCAAATAAATTTTTAGTTTGAACTCTGCAGTTGAGACTCTTTGTCACACTCGGTTTGCAGATTATTCCAGGTTGATAGTCACTAATAATCACATTCACATATGTCCTAATACACCTGTGCAATGTGAACAAGCCCTGAAGAGTAGGTTTGTTCTGTACAATGTCCTCCGTTGTAGTCTCCCACTTGCCCACATTGGGACACCTATATCACCATGACTTTCTGTAAGGCATGGTCTCAGGATTGCCTTAAGAGGGAGTGAGTAAATGTGCTAGCTGAAGGCAAAAGGAAGAGATGGGAGTGAGTATACAGACATGTCAGAAGTTGACCAAGATGCACAAATTGACCTAGGAAGTCAGAAGTTCTCTCACATCCCATACTTACATGTTTTTATAAAAAGTGAAAAAGAATATACTAGTTTGCCCATGGAAGAAGCAAAAAGAAATTGGTTAGGTAAGCAGAATCTTTCTGGAAAAAAAAATTAATAAAAAAACAATCCCAAAATAAAACAGCACTTCAAATGCAGTGCACTGTATTACATATATTAAGTCAGGAATTCAGTTCCAAATATGATTTTAAATATTAATCACAAGAATATATTATGAAGGCAATCAGCCAACTCATCAACCCATAACAATTTTTTTAATGAATGTCAATCAGAATTTGGCCCAGTTTATTTTAACATTAGATGGTCCTTTAAAATACGTCATTCAACTTTCAAATGTAAGTAAAAATGTGTCTCAACCTAATCAGGGGAATTAAATGTGTATTATTAAGGATTTATTCAGTTCTTTTAATCATTGTACAATTTATAAGTTAGTTTCTTCTATCTGTGTCCTTGTTTAAGGCTCAGAGAGCAGGATTTTCTCTCTATTGTCCCCTATCCTCTCAGGGGGAGGATTTAAAAAAAGGGAATAGAGAAAAAAGATGGTATTGCGAGCAGTGGCATGAGGCACAGAGTAAGTTTCCAACCAACCAGTGCTTGCTTCCACCATTGTGAGCACGTAGCGTTTACCCTGACAAGTCTGAGGGAGTTGGATGTAGTCAACCCGCCAGGCTTCTCCATACTTGTACTTCAACCACCTTCCTTCCTCCATGACACAAAGGTTTCATCTGTCTGGCCTGTTTGGTGGCAGCGCATGGATAACCTGTGCAATAGTGTCCATAGATAAGTCCACCCCTCAGTCACAGGCCCATCGGTATGCGGCATCTCTCCCTTGATGACCAGAAGTGTCATGGGCCCACCGAGCTAGAAACAGTTCACCTCGGTGCTCCCAGTTCAAATCTGTCTGGAATACTTTAGCGGCCCAGTCCACCTGATGGTTGCGTTGGTGTTCTTCAGTGGCACAGCTTTTAGGAACATGGGCATCAACATGC
>NW_010209050.1:5710-6746 GCF_000695765.1 Mesitornis unicolor
GCTGCCAGTTGTCCCGTTTCCATCCTTTTAAGCATCCCCATAGGGCATTTGCGACCATCCATGAGTCTGTATAGAGGTAAAGTGATGGCCATTTCTCCCTTTTAGCAATGTCCAGGGCCAGCTGGATGGCTTTTACCTCTGTAAACTGGCTCGATTCACCTTCTCCCTCAGCTGCATCAGCAACTTGCCGTGCTGGGCTCCAGACAGCGGCTTTCTACCTCCGCTGACTTCCTACAAGGTGGCAGGATCCATCAGTAAAAAGAGCATATTGCTTTTCATTATCTGAGAGGTCATTATACAGGAGGGCTTCCTCAGCCTGGATCACCAACTCATCTGGTGGCATTCCAAAATCTGTACCCTCTGGCCAATTTGTGATCACTTCCAATATGCCTGGTCGACTGGGGCTCCCTATTCGAGCTCGCTGGGTTATTAAGGCAGTCCATTTACTCCAGGTGGCATTGGTGGCATGGTGTGTAGATGCAACTCTCCCTTTAAACATCCAGTCCAGGACTGGCAGTTGGGAGCCAGGAGGAGCTGTGCCTCAGTACCAGTTTCTTTCGAAGCAGTTCGGACTCCTTCATAGGCAGCCAGTATTTCCTTTTCAGTTGGAGTGTAGTTGACCTCAGAGCCCTTATATCCCCGACTCCAAAATCCTAAGGGGTGACCTCGAGTCTCTCCTGGTGTTTTTTGCCAGAGGCTCCAAGTAGGACTACAATCCCCTATTGCAGTATAGAGCACATTCTAAATCTCTTGTCTTGTTCGGACAGGTCCCACGGCTACCGCATTGACTATCTCTTGTTTTACTTGCTCAAAGGCCTGTTGTTGTTCAGGGCCCCATTTAAAACAATGTTTCTTTTGGGTCACTTCATGGAGGGGTCTCACAATCTGACTGTACCCAGGAACATGCATCCTCCAAAACACCACCACACCCAAGAAGGCTTGTGTTTCTTTCTTATTAGTGGGTGGGGACATGGCTGTTATTTTCTTAACCACTTCTATAGGGATGTGGTGATGTCCATCTTGCCATTTAATCCCC
>NW_010209051.1:0-18014 GCF_000695765.1 Mesitornis unicolor
ATATATTATTAATTTTATTAACTCAGTTTCAAGTTTTTACTTAATTAGATTTGAAGTTCCTGAAAATGGATGTACCGCTAGTTTTTCTAAAGCTACCAAAAATCCTGTATCTCTAAGCAGGTGATCTTCCAAGATCAAAATGTGACTCTCAACTGGTCTGAATCCAGTTTTTGGTTGGGAATTAATTCCTAATTCAAAAATTATAATAGACTAATTCTAGGGAAAAAAAAACCCAAATAAAACCAAAACATAGAGGGAAGTTCTAGGAGTTCTTAGAGAAGGAAAAGTAACATAACCACAATACTGAGTTTAGCTGCTTGGTGTCACTTTTCAGAAAAAAAGTGAGCCTAGCATTACTGGTTTCAATATTGTTGGCTGGAATGGGAGAGGATGCTTTCTAATGATCTAAAACTACTGAAGAATATCAGATAACTATCAGAGAATTACACAGGTAATTTCTAGTTTATAGTAAAGGGCTATAATAATTAAGATCTCATCTTTCATTTGCAGATACTATGTTTGAAGTCCTTCAGTCTCATCCTGGTGACAATTGTTAGCTGTAGCCCCTGGATCAGTGGCTTTTTACTCTTTAGGAAGAGGAAAAGATTAGAAAAAATCACCATCTGTGATTTGCTGTGAGAACAGAGCCAGGTAAGTTTTAACTATTGAAATGAAGGGAAAATGTGGTACAGGATAAAACTCTCCTCTCTCTTTAAAAGATCTCAAGTAGTTTCTTTTATTTTTGCTCTCACTTCAGATTTATGACCAGTTGCCAAGATGAGACTCTGTCTGGCTGTGGTTCAGTTGATGGAAAATATGAGATGTCTTTGCAGCCTTGGAGGGAATCAATTTACTTTTCATAATTTTAGAATACTTCAGAATATATGGACAGTATCTGATGTGGAACAGTCACTAAATTTTGGGAGAATTCTCTTCACACTTTTAATTTCTTCCTATTATATTTGTAACATTACATTTCTGAATTATTACCTTATGTGCAGTAAAATTTAGAAATGAAACAAAGTTGTAAAGATCATTGGAGTTATTGGCAAAAATAATGCAGACATGGATCGATTAACAGTACTTCCTACTTTCTAAGAAAATATTTGAAAGTAATTTTATCATCTTTCTGTGGTGCTGTAACAATTTTGACAACTGTGAAGGGCTGCTCTGTACTATTTATGATAACTTATTTTTGAATCACTGTCAACAGCTTCCTCAACCACCAGTGCTTGTTAGGACTTCAGGTGCACAATTCACGTATGTGAGATGAGACCTGCATGAACGATATTCCTATCTGGTATTTTGAGTAATTAAGGGAATTTGCCTGAACAGGAAAGCCAGATTTCTATTTTTCAACGTAAATATAATTTCTCTGTTATCTTATGTCTTAGGATGTAGCCCTGTTCTCAGACTTTCATTTTGATACAAGCAAACCCTTTCTTTCTGACTAAGTGTATAACACACCATGGATTACCCTTGGTATTTAGTCTGCTTACTGCCAGGTACCTCCCAACAGAACATTTATGCCATGTGTATGCCGCAGACTGTGATTTGCTTACACCATCGGGACTGTGGGTTAAGGCTTGTAATTAATAAAGGCTGTTTCCTATTCATTTTGCAGTGAGGTTATCCTGAAGAGCTGAGCTCCCTATTTGAGTCCCAATGCCTGTGAATTCTCACCCTTCTACCCCTTAATTCACACTTGTCTGGAGCTGGAAGCCAGCATCGGGGTACGCTTTTTTGGTGTTAACTTTTTACTCTGTATATGGAGCTTTGTTTCTTGTGCAACAATACCACTGACCTCAGAAAATGCCATTGCAGCCTACAGCAGCACTAGCCAAGGGCAGCTTCCAGGATAGTGGGTGCTGCTTGTGGGAATACAAGGAGTACAATTTTGGGGACAGAGTGAATTTCCCCAAAAGGAGAGGAAGTGGCAGCCACCGTTATAATTATTATTGTTGTTGTTCTTAACACTAAAAAATGGTGAATCTGTAATAGCGAGCTTAGAATGCATTTCCGCATACACTATTTTTACAACATTAGTTGTAATGTCTTTTGCCATTTAGGTGGTGGCCTCAAAACAAGAGTGCAGAGGGGCTTTCTGCATGGAAGCAGCAGTGTCCCAGTCATCTGTCAAGGAGAAGAGTGTACCTTGCCAGAGCCAGGCACCGTGCAGGTGAAATTCAGTTTTGCCATAGGACAAGGTGTGTAAATAGTTTGAGCAGTATCTGCAAAGTTTATGTGAGATGAGCGTGGGCAACTGATGGTCAGAGCTCCCACACAGCTCCTATAATTCGGTTCCCAAAATCCAGCTTTTATCTTTAGGTACATCAAATGTGTTCATGTGCATCTACTGCAGCTTTAACAAGTGACTTTCTAAAATCAATGTGGGACACCAAATACTTCTTACCATCTCAATAAAACAGCTTTCAAATGGTTATTGCAGCTTGGTTTGGGGTTTTCTCCTCCACTGTGTGTACAAGCTGCTGCTAATTCACTCTAATTATTAAAAATACCCTAGTTCTGGCAAAACATTTGCAGTGAATACCTGCTTGCTTTGATTTTTTTAAGTGGAATTTTTCATTCACTTTGTCCTGCAGACTTTTTACAGGAAGTTGTATCTGTTAAGATTTTTTTCTCTTCTTAAGCTGCCATTACTCTTTTCTTTCACAGGCTTATCTTGTGAAATACAAGTTTCCATGGAGATTTTATTTAAATGGCTCCTGGCTCCTATTTAATTCATAAATCAGAAATCTATAAACCACACCTCTCTCTTTTTTAAGTGTATAAGGACATTTTTTGAAAGAGGATGTTGTTCATTGGCTTGACAATTAAATTTGTATTTGCAAACATTGGGGCTTAGGTCTGTTAGAGCAGGGACCCATGGTTTGAACAGATTTGCTTTGTTCGTAAAGCAGGTGGAAGAAAAGGTGACTGACAAGACCATACCAGACAAAATACAGTTCATGTGGTTTCAAAGCATCAGAAGCGCTTTTTTTCCCCAAGCTTTTTCCATAGTTAATAAAAATACTTTCTTTTTATCTGAATGAATGGAAGTCTTGAGCAAAAGATTTTAATAGCATTACTGTGGCAAACAAAATAATCTTCTGCATATTCCTCACGTACCTAAGTGACTTTAAAATACAAACAACAAAACAAAAAAGACCAAACTTACTAATGCTGAGAATCAATAGGAGAAACATTTGCTAAATTAATGTGTCTGTTAAACACCTGCACAGGCAGAAGCCAATTTTATTAAATAATATTTGACCATTTTATAACACTCTTGTTCATAGATATACACAGTGGGGGTGATTACCCCACCTATACGGGGAGGAAACTGAGGCATACAGCAGATGTAGCAATGTGTATCCAGGACCTTTCACCCCTTGGGTCACCCCTTGCCATTCCCTGCCCAGGCATGTGTGAAGCTGCTACCTGTGTCCATTGGAGAGGGTGCTATTTATGTTATTGAATCATGTCAATGTAGTAAAATAAGAGGAAGAAAATAAGTTATGAAAAGCAAAAATTGAAAGGATGTCAAATGGTGTGTCTGTGTACTGGAGTGTTGTTATCAGTACAAAATACCAATGTAAATGTCTTGAAATACCTAGGAAAGGGGCTACAGTGTGCGGGGCAGAAGGAGTAGTTCCTTTGCATATTCTGATTTCTTTTGGGCAAATATATGTCATCTCTACAGTTTGAATACTGCTGACATTTAAATCATTAAGGAAAGAAACACTGGTTTAGTTTCTGCTTTTTTCAGTGAGTGGCCCAACGGGGACCCAGGTGCTGTGTTCATACAAATAAGAAACAATGGGGGCAGATATGCAGATCAAAAACATAATCCTAGTGTAGCTCTGGGTTCACTCAACTAAGTTAAAGTGCAGTACTCAGCCCTCTGCAGTTCACGTCTTGTCATTTCTTCCTCTGGGGGAAAAAAAAACATTAAAAAATAGAATGAATGCATTGCTGATACTTACAGGTGAACCACTGAAATGAGTCAGGCAGATGAGTACAGGTTTTTTAGTTCCAGATCTCACTTCCAATGCTTTCTGATAACTGTCTATTTAGGACTGTAGTTTAGTTTTGTCTATACCAACAAAATAGGACCAGGTAATTAATCTGAGACACCTCAAGCTTTCAGCTTGCTTTCCTATTGTCTGTTATCTGGGGACACATGCAAAGAGGATGGACAGGGAAGTGAAGGAGTCTGTGGCAGAAAGGCAATGCTGACCTGAACAGCAGAACAGACAAACTTGTCTGAGCACACTCACACATTGAGGGCTGGACACTACAGTAAACAAAGGATCAAGTCCATTTAAACTGGGATGTTCTAGTAAAAGGAAATTAAGAGGAGGAGGGAGAAGATGACAAGTAATACCTGTAATCACTGTAGTAACTCGACTCCAGTGTCACAGTCTTAGGGAGCAAAGGCTGGCAGACAGAACTCATGGGTTGCTCTGTCTACCACAGAAAATGCAGCCATCTCTAGGGAAAACTGGGGAATGCCAGCTGACATTTAATACAGACATCAGACCATTAGGTCTGTTTCTGGCAGCTATTCAGGGAAACCCTGAGAAATTTTGCCACCAGACTAAAACTGTATTCCTGAGCAAAATTGTGCCCTTTGAAGAGAAGCATCCTTTCTGAGCATTGTGGGTATATCCTGACCCACAAATACTTCTCTGAGACCACCTTAATCCTAGTATTGTTCATCACAGTGCACAATATCCTTCTCCAATAAGATAAAAATAAACCTTTGTATGAAGTTTTTTCTTCTGGGATTGTGTGAGAGAGGAGAAATAAAACTGCATTTGAGTTGCATTGAGATATTATTCTAAGCAGTTGTGTAATGGGGAGGTAGGAAATGCCAGCTCAGTGCAGTCATTTGCTCCATCAGTTGAACAGTTGTCCCAAATGATGGCTAATCAGAGATAAAGCAGGCACCAGCAGTGCAGTTTCAGTATTGCAGCTCCAGCAGATTTGCAAAGGAAATTCAAATTGACAGGTGGTCCTTACCTTTGGCAGAAGGTCAAAAGAGCATCAGGACTTACTTATCTCCCTGTTTTATCTACTGAAGGTAGAGGGAACTGAGCAAAATATCTGTGTTTTTGTAGTGTTAACCTATTATAACTAGAAAGATGCGCACGCAGGTCATGCAGGCGTTTTTTGATGTTTCCAGGCTTTTAAAGACTGAAAAATTAACAGTGTTGCAGTTTAGAAGCTTGTTCTCCAAAACTCCATGACAAAGCTGAATATCCGCTAAAAAATTATTGTGGCAGTGTATTGACATCTTATTTTGCAGAAAGAAAAGGGTTTTTGTACTATAACTTTTGTTGATTCTCACCTTCTATATAATTTTCCCCTTAAGTCCCACAAAAGTACTTGTTTTGCTCAGTTACACCATTAGTTCAAGTGAAATGATGATTGATCAACACAACCCCCAACGTCAGGTTTCTCAGCAGTGTTACGGGATGCCAAGGTTAGGATTTTTTATGCGCCTGCTTGGAAGGGTTGAGGCTTGGAGCATTACTGCAGCCCTTAGCAAGATCTCTGGATCAGATCAGATCAACTGTGGATTTTTCGTGTCTGAGTGAATCATACTGAGCTATCTCTGGTGGTAATATCCAGATGTCACTCCTTGGTGATCTCTAACAAGAGAGGACTTTTGACCCTGCAGGTTGGAGACTGTTGGTGGCGTTACACTTTCTGTCTTGAAGAATTTGCGGAAATGTTACCCCCTGATAAGGAAGCATTAAGTGTGTGTTTCTTCCCGGAGACAATCACATCTAGTCATAGAATCATAGAATACCAGGTTGGAAGGGACCACAAGGATCATCTAGTCCAACCTGTTGATCAATTTAAATGAGATTATTCAGGTGTCTGGTGTTTTTCTGTGCTGGAGACTGTCTCTAAAGCAGGTTGACAGTGGGTACAGAAATCCCCAGCTGTTTGGTCTGCCACCTCCTGATACGCAGCGGGAGTTGCATGGGTGATGAAGTGGTTGCAAGGACTCTTAAAAATAATTTATTTTAAATGTAATTGGAGAGAAAATAATTAGATTATTCTTAGCTGATGAGCCAAACCCCCTCTTTATAGAAAATTATTTTCTGTGTTCAACAATGAGCCACATAACAGAACTAAATAGAAATTTTAACTGTTCCCTTTCTTTTTTCAACTGCAGTTCTGGCTCATTCATAACACTGCTGCACAGATGGGCCAGGGCAGCACAGAAAGTAAAGGTAATTAATTGAAAGAAGAAAAGGAAATAGAAGGTGAAGAGAACAGTGCTGATATGAAGGACAGGATAATTTGTGCTCTCTGTGGTGTGTAATTGTTATAATTGTTACAGTTAAATTTGTTATTTGAAAATACATCACAATTGTTTACCAGACTGCACAGCTAGCTTGGGCTCTTACCTGAATTCCAGCTATAGCTACTACAGAAAAACATCTTCATGGAATAGAGAAGGCCTTTGGCTCCTGATGCTTTAACTGTGCAGGGTTGAAGTCCAGGCCCCAGTTTAACTTGGGCTGGAACTTTTAATATTTGTAGCAAGATATCAGAGCTTAAAGCTGTAATGAAGGTGTGCTTTGTGTCTTCATTGAGTTCAGAGTCAATTACTTCCCATAAACTGAAGATTAATAAGTTACTTGCATTTGATTGTGGGAGAAAACTAGAGTTGCCCATGGGATGTATCTGTAGCCCCATACATCCACAGAGTGAGTTCACAGCAGGGCAAGTATGATTTTGCTGTAATGATGGTGATGTTGTGCTAACTAGCACCCTGTCACCCAGGATACCTGTGCATTTCAGACTAAGATCTAAGGTCATTGAAGCTGAGCAAGGATTTTTTTTTGAAACGCAGCCATGGTGATGCTCTTTCTCACCTCCTGCCCAGTAGCCATGGAGGAAGGTGACAGGTCAAGCACTTAGCAGGGCTGAGTGCTGAAGTACCCAGGACCAATCTGTCCACCTGTGGTGTTATGTTATGCCCTGCACAATGTCGTGTTCTGCTGATGCTCAGGGAGGTGAGAGGGGCTGTGGATCCATCGTGGAGGGTGATGAGCTGTCGCGCTGCTCTGACCTCCTTCCCTCAGCTTCTCAACATGATCATGCTGGCAGTAGCCACTGAGTAAATATATCTGAGGGTTGAACCAACGTCTGTGTGCTGGTTGTGGTGGAGTTGGTCTTCAGAGGAACTGGCAAACCCTTTCAAGTGAAGGATAAAGACTTGTGTTCGGTATCTCTAAATGCTGAGCAGCTCTCAGGCCTGTGAGTTTGAGAGGCCCAATCCTTATTCTTGGCTGTCTCCTGTTTTGTGTGTTTCTGTCTGATTTTGAATTTCTTACCCAGATAGTATGTGTCCTTCAGAAAATTTTGAATAAATCCAGGTACCTTTACATCCATTTTTACCTATTATTCTTCTTTGAAGAGAAACATGAATTTCAAACTGCTGTTTAAAAGTAAGAGGAAAGTTTATTCTAAGTGATTGATTCTGGGTACAATTTTCTTAGTTGACATGAAACAACTTTGTTTTTTGAGCAGATCTACAGGTGAGATCTGTGAGCACACAAGATATGCTTGAATTCCAGTTTGTCAAGTTGGAGCTTAACAGGTAACTCTTCAGCCCACATCTCTCACTCTGTTTTTTTCCTTTTTTTTTTTTGGGAAACCTTATCAAGGTAATTGGCATTTAACAATCAGGTTTTAGGATCTTGACAGTTCTGCAATGTGGTTTCTGTCACTGCTTTGGGAAAGCAAGACTGAGGAGGAAATGGGAGCTATCATGTCATGTGGATGAGTAACTGACTCAGACAGAGCTTCCTTTGTATCGAGGCTTGAAGCCACACTGCTGTCTTATTACAGCCTGTGGCTATTGCAATAAAAAGCAGGTGCAGAAGAGAAATAGGAGAAATGGAAATATTTTTTTTAATGGATGGTTTTTGTATGTTAACACTGATTTTTTACAGCTAGCTTTAAGTCTTGAAGTATATTTGAATTCTTCAAATCTTAGCACAAAACTGACAGAATATATTCTGTGCAGCGTAATTTTCTCTATCAGCAATCTCAGCATGAAGTAGGTTTTTAGCAGTCACTTTTGGTTCTTTGTATCACTCTTAATCACACATAGGTGAGTGTTTAGCTCAGGAAAATGACTCACCTGTTTAAGGTGTTCGCAGCTAAATATTTGTGTCCTTTTAACCAAGTAAAAAATTAAAAATACCCAATTTAAACACTTTCCATGTTTTAAAACATTATTTGCTTTGGAAGGTGAGTAGAAAACCTAAGTGCAGAGTTGAACACAGAAATATATCCACCAGTTCTCCTTACTATCAATTTGGCAAAGTAAAAATCTTCAGGTGAGTGGTTTTATGTGTTTAGCTTCTCATTAAATTCTTATTCGCTGTTTGTTTTAGTTAAGCTCCTTTATTTCTTTGATGGGAAGAACTGAGCATAGCAGGACTTGGAATGAATTACAGGGTCAGGACCAGTGGCTCTCTGATGTCGTCACAGTTTTTCGGGCACCAAAGAAGTACAAAATATTCTTTTGCAGAATCTGTCCCTTGCCACCATGTTGGTGAGTGTTGCAGCACAGAATTTCTGGTTTTTTTGGATAGTTGTGTAAGCTGCTGTTAAGAGCCTGTAACTGCACATTGACTGATAGTTTTTGAGAAACATGTTTAGAAGTGACAGCCCATGGATCTTCCCAGAGAGCAATCCTAACTTCAGAGCTTTGAGTAAACTTTGGTGGTTTTGTTGTAATAGGTGACTGTTCAGAACGAAATCCTATAAATCTGCTTTAGATAACTGATTACCAGGGTTATCTCCTCTCTATTTCCTTAGTAACTGGATGCAGCAGGCAGTGTGGACCAAAGGGGTGGTGATAATTCTGCTGCATTGTCCTCGGGCATTGATAAAGGTAATTCAACTTCTCATCATTGGTATTATAAAGGATTAAAATGTTTTCATATGCAAACTCTTCAGTAATGCTGGTTTTTGGAAGCATGACTCAGATGATGTGGTTTAATTTTCAAAGGTGTCATAACCAGATTTGTAGACATTAATTGGGAGGTTATCGCTGAGTCACCTCAAGCTGGGCAGAAATATCAGCGCACGTTTTTGACAAAGTCACTGTTGTATTTCCGTGTCTATGTTTCCCTCTGTGAAACAAGGGAAGCAACACCATCCTCTGCACCGCTGGAGGGGTGGTGCTGTGCTTTGAAAACACTTAGCAGGCACAGTAGCAATTCTTTCCCCTCTGAATGCCAGGCCTCAGTGCCATTTGGCAACAGGTCTGGGCAGAGAAACCAAAGCATTTCTTAAATTCTTTGCTCTCCTTCAGTAATACATGAATGAGCCAAAAATTAGTCAAATGACTATCAAAAATTTGAATTGTCTGTCACTGTAAACTGTCTCAGCTAAGCTCATGTGAAAAAAAAAAAAGATGTCTGGTTCTACCAGAGTAAACTATAAAAAAATAGTGAGTTCACTTGCCTCCCCCATGGAGTATTTAAAAGTATATCATGCTGAGGTATATGGATAAGAAAGGTGTACAGCAGCATATTTGCAATTACTGACTCATAGCAACCCTCTCCTATGCTTTCCATGCACTATAAAATACAAACCTTGGATTTATTTATGAAATGTCGTTATTTTTATGTTATGACAGCTCTGGAAAATGTGTTGAATTGCAAAAAGTTTGTAAGAGGAAAAAAACCTTGTAATCTTGTCTTTTTCACTGTTCTGAAAAGCAGTAGTAACAGAAGTTTATTAACTAAGCTATTAGTAATAAGTACTTTGATATTAATCTATATGAAAATGCTTTCATGGTCCCAGGTTATCCTTCTTTGTTACAAAAACTTTTTAGGTACCTTTTTTTAGATTTGTTTCTCCATTATATCAATACTATCTTGTTTACATGCCTAGTATTCTTGAAATAATAGAAAGATCCCAGTCAATGAAAAAAAAAAATCAAAGTAAGCCCCATCTACCTGTGCTTAAGCACGAAGAAGGTATTTTTGTCTCTTGGTAGGTGTGAAAATTAGAGGTACATTGCCAATAGGTTAAATCATGGCATGGAGTGAAGATCACTGATTTTAATGTTTAAACATTCTCCAGTACTGCTTGGGAATAGCAGCCATATATCAATTACACACGGAGTAGGAAGTTTTAAGACAACTGGTACCGCTAGAAATTCTGCCTGTCAAATTCGTCATAGTTTATTTAATTACAAGTATGAAGAAGAAACAACCTAGTTGCTTTTCACAGTCTCCCCCCTAGGGCAGATGGGTATTAAAGCCAATTCAGTCTGTTTCCTGATTGCTTCAGGCTACAGAAAATTGTTCCCCAGAGAAGAGAAGTAAATCAGTTATGATCTTTAGTCTCTTGGAGGGAGATTAGAGCCACCACACTGGTGAAACAGCAGTAGGCTTCCTCTGTGTAACTGATTTCACCTTTAATCCTACCATTGATTGAATATTGCTAAGAACGCTGCCATGCATTTTAAGGTCAAACCGATGATGAACACCCCAGGAAAAGGAAGTTATTTACACAAAAAGGTAAAGACGAGCCTTAGCTTTACTATTTCAAAAAAGCTGTAAAACATCTACTTTGGGAAAAAAAATATTCCAATTTCAGCCATCAACCTTTCCCAAGTTTTTGTGAGGCTGCTTATCACAGTGGTGTCTGAGCATCTTCCGGGTAATATGGAATAGCGAAGTCTTTTGTGGTCTTCGCTGAATCTCTCACTCTTCTTTTTTTTCAGGTAAAAGTTCTCCTTGATGTAAGACTTTTATTCTTTATCTGTTGGTGTTAATTTCCTTTTAGTATTAAATAGAGATAGGACAAAAAGTAGTGCTAAATTTGCAAGAGCCATTTTATGGCAGAAAGTGGTTTTATAGGAAAAGAAAAAGAAGGTTTTCTAAAAAAAAAAAATTACACCAACTACACTTGAATCGCCTCTCTTTGTCATTTGCTTTTCATATTACAGAATGCTTTTTCATTAAATTATTTTATTTTCTTAATCAGTAAATGAGAATTCTTCTGTCTCTGCTGGACTGGAAAGCCCAAAATTTGCCTGACAGGATATCTTTGTAAAGTTGTATGCAAAATCTGTGTGTACTAAAGCTGTTGAGCATTACTGTGGATGGCACTGTGGTAGGCCATGAGAAACACGATGTCTTGATATAGCTGCAGGTGCGGTCTGTCACAAAAATGTTTTATGTTTATTTTGTACTGCTGATTATAAACTGCTCTGATGATTGAGAGTCTCATTTACCTTTTAACAATCATGTACCAACCTCTGGACAGGCAGTGAGGGCAGTTTCTTCTGCTTTGGGTGTTTATATAAGGCATGTAGAGCTTGACACTTGACTAGGTCTGAAGACTTTAGTCTGCTGAGAATCTGTGAGTCTACCTGGCAAAGATAAATTTCACCTTTTTTATTACTCTTTCAGGGTGTCGTATATCCTGCTGTAGCATGACTTGTTTCCAGGCCTTCACACACGAAATGAACTTCCCAGATTTTCCATCACAGAAGTTTTCCTCCAGAGTGAGGACTTGTATTTAGACCCTGTAACAACGTCTTCCTGTCTCTGGGATGCAGGAGAACTGACGTGTTGGGTGATTTTGGCCAAACCACAGGACTCCTGTTTCTCTTCCCAAGTCCTGCTGACTTATACTGAAAACTGTTAGGGACAGAAACTTGGAGCCAGCTGTTAGAAGGGCTTCAAAACATCTGGGAATTATGCTAGTGACATGTTAAAGATAAAATAAAACTGAGTGAGACCTAGAGAGACATGCAGGATAAATACCTGGATTGGTTGGAGAGAAATTATTAGACTCAACCAAAGTTGAGAAAACATGATAAATGAGAGGCAGCCTTGTTTTAAACTAGCTTTGCTATTGCTTACCGGCTGGGACGTCATGCTTTCTTCGTGTGGTCACAGCATTTCTCAGGAGACCTTTGGCTGGCTTAGGTATCCCATCTGTCCATACCTTAGCACACCCTCCTGGTTTGTTGCTCTCTATCTAGGACGTATCTCACGTGATACTGCTTGATGCCAAATAACCTTTATTTGTAGGGTACGTCTACGTCCTTTGTTGTCTCTTAATCCCAACATTGTTATTCATCAAGTTGTGGGAATCCTGTCAGCTACTTCTGTGTGCGGGAACATGATTGCATTAATACCAACAGAGCCAGGGGTGGTATATGCTCAGCTTTGGCTGTGCCTCGCCAATGGCTGTCCTGATCAGGGCTCGTACCTGAACTGGTCAGCAAGGACCCATTGACCTTGCTGGCTGTGGTCATATCATGCTGAGTCCTGTCCATGACTGCAAACCAGCAGCTGACTTGCAGATCTGGGCCCATTTAGGACCTGCCACTCACACTTGAGCTTTTATGAGATGGAGACCAAATTCATCACTGTGTTCCTCCATAAACAGCGATCAGCAGACATTTGGGGTCTTTTCAATACCATCAACTTTTCAGAGTGGTTACATCGCAGCCTATGGCAGCAGGTACTGCGATGCCTCTGAAAAGGCCTGCAGAAAGGGCTGCCATGGAGGTCAGTGTTTTTGCTGACCAGTGCAGACCAGAAATCGATCCCTGGCTTCAGGCTGGCTTTCTCTTCTGCAGAGTCAAAGGGCACTCAACAAAGCTGGCATTAGACTCGCAGGGGCTCTCGGTAGCAGACAAAGCTTGAGTCCTTTCTCCCCTTCACACACTGGATTAGTTGGATTTGTCAGTTTTTGACAAATTTGCACTTCTTCCAGTGCAAGCCCTAGACCACTTTCTCCTTCTCCTGGCTTCTACCAGGCTGAGGTTTAATGCCAAGCCCCCTGCTTGCACCCCTGGACTCTACAAGGAACTGGGGGATGCAGGGGGAGCAGCTCTTGGTGTCCTCAGCAGGAGGTAGGGTTTGGGCAGTGCCCTGCCAAGGAGATGACTGCAAAGCTTTATAGTGTTGCACTATTTTTTGCAGCAGCCACTGTGGAAGAAGGGAAACACTCTTCATATTACAGCTTTTTCTTGATATTTTCCTGGCTTGCTTCATGCTTGTTCCTATTCCCGAGCATTTCTCTGGTTTAGCCACAAGGTGCCATCAGTAGACACTGCTACACCAGTGTTACATCTGCTGGAAATAGAGAAAGCCAGGCAAAAAGTCCCTGATGTTATGTAGAGGGAGAGGCTGATTAATGAAAACTGTAAGCAGGAGGAGATCAAAATGTTAGGCAAAACACATTACAAAACCGAGGAAAGGCAGCTTGATCTGCGTGTGCCTTGCATGGTTTATGCTGTTGCACTGACAACCTAATCAGCTCGGGTTGTTTTTTTTAACCAGATTTTAATACTTAGTGCCCCTAATGACAATAACAACAAGCAGTGTCCATTGAGCCTTGTGTCCCATTATGTTTGGTGTTCTGAGAGGACAAATCAGAAGGCGTAGTCCGTGCCTCCGAGCGTTTCCCGTTGGACCCCATTGAGGAAGTACATCAAGGGGAAATAGCTGGAAAAAGGAGAGTGAGAATAAAACTTACAGGAAGAGCAGATTTTCTGGAGCATCTTCATAATTCTGAAAGACTATTTTCTGCTGACCTTTTTTCTGTCCCTATCAGGTGGTGATTCCACATAGGCAGATCTGGAGGGGAGATCTGGCAAAGCAGGTAACAGTAAATTTACAGAACAATTCTGGAAGGAGTCATGCTTGAAGAACAGCAAACAGGAAAGGGGGCCCAGAACACACTTGTAAGACCAGTAGCAGATCTGGCAGAGACAGGTGATGTTTACAGAGCAGTACAAAACCAAAGTATTTTCAAGTACATGTTGTATCTGCAGAGTAAGCCGTTATTTTTTTCACAGGCTAAACTTTGCAAATTGAGATGTAGATCCTGGAAAAGTAGTTTATACTCACTGGGAAAGCAGAGGATGCTAAAAGAATTTCCCAGCAATCAACGTTATATTTTTGCTGTGTGGCAACATGGGTGGTAGGGGCTGATTCCCACCAGCCTGGAAAGTAGCAGCCAGGATGCAAGCATGTATTGGTGCATACAAGAAGTTAGGAGAATAGTGATGATTCTGGAGAAGCTACAGTGCATAAAAGCAGAACAGTGCTAGAGCAATGAGGTATATGGGAAAGGCTGGGAGGAGTGTGGGGATATGACTGGAAGTGCCTGCTTGGATGTGAGGAACTTCTTCCTAATTGCATTTCTGGCTGCCTCTGATACAGCACAGTTTGTTTGCTGAGTTTCCTTTTTGGTTCCTTACAAATTGACCCATTTGCTTTACTTTGTGTGTTTTTAATTTTCCTTTGCAAAATACCCACACTTTGAGCTCGTTTGGTAAATTAATATTAGTGTTTCAATAAAGCTGCTATCAGTCCTTATTTTACACTAAATCTTTCCTACAGGTTTTTCTTTTTCCC
This sequence comes from Mesitornis unicolor, assembly GCF_000695765.1. NCBI lineage: Eukaryota > Metazoa > Chordata > Aves > Mesitornithiformes > Mesitornithidae > Mesitornis > Mesitornis unicolor. The sequence goes on from NW_010209051.1 coordinate 14,433, forward strand.
TCCTCCTCCCTATGACTAATAGATATAATTTCAACAGTTTGACTAACTGCTGTGTTATAGAAAAGGCAGTAATTTATACTGATGTAATGGCTGTGATAAAAATCATTTGTGTGCTGATTTTATAAATTAGGTAGGAAATGTGAGTGCCTCTGAAAAATGAAGTGCTACCACATGAATTCCAGTGTTGTTAATGCTTCATACCTTTCTGCTTCATTAAACCAATTTCACGGGGAGATGAGTTAGAGGAGGAAGCTGTGCTGCTTAAGAGATGCAACAATGGTTTATTGAAAGAAATGGGGATAAGATTAAATTAAGTGCTACTTGAGAAATATGGAAATACAAAAATATTCAAGCTTATAGATGGTGAATTCAAAAATATGATAAGTTAGCTCTTTCATACCCGAAGAAATGTCTCATCATAATTGCATAGGCTGAATTCACAGGCTACTAATTAATATTGAAGAGTTTCTTGAACCACTTTTATAAATGAGTCAGAGTGCCCTAGAACTAATTTATAACTATTTCCTTTTGGAAATCAAGACAACTTAAAATGCTGCTTTCAGTGCATTCCTATCTTGACTGCTGAATCCTTTGACATTATTTCTGCCATATATTTTTAATTTATTTATTATTTCACATATTTCATTTATTAGCTGAATTTAAAGGGAGGAATAAAAAAAGGCGTAAGATTAAGAAGCCTTCAGATCTGGTAAGACCCTTCTAGTTTAGGACAATGATCCAGAGCAGCCTAAAATAACTTTTCTGGCCACTTTTGATGATCTGAATTCAGCTGCACTGAAAGCAATATGTTTCAGTTACATTTCTATCAGAATATTTTTTCTGATTAAAGCTGTGTAATGTGTAACTTAAGAAAGAATACTTTTGTGTCTGCAGAATCCCTTGAAGATCAGGTAAGATCTAAAACTAAGAGACTAATTGATTTTTTACCACTTCCATAAAATAGCTGCAACTATTTTTTCCCTTTCCTTTCTCTCCCTTGAGGAATAGAAGTTTTCATTCTCAAACGACTCAACCCTATTTGTTCTGTGGATGGTGGAACATGTAAATACAAAGGGAGTCATTCATTAAATAAGAGGCTTATGCATACACAAGTTTTAAAAAATGCATAGTTTCAAAGCACAACTGAGAGGCTGCCATTTTACCCTGATTCACAATGAGAACTCTGTGTACAAGTGACCCAAGTACTGGGATTTGGTCCAGCTCTCAGATTAGCACAGAAAACACGTAGAGACATGGACATCCCCCATCCCCCTCCCACTAATGCTAATGGGAGCTCATAAATGTGCTCATCGGGAATGTGTGTTGTATCTTATGGACCGAAGCATATGCATTGCTATCTTCTGCTTGGAGAGTCCACATTTCTTCTTGCGTATGATGGGTGCATCAACTAACATTAGTGCTATTGCTCCATTGACACTTGCTACCCGTATGCTTTCATCTAAAATAAATCACTCTATGAAATAGGATAATGTGCCAGACAGCTTTAAGGCTGGATCTCACCAAGTGCTCTCAATTCCCAATGAGAAGTAATCAGAGCTGAGAACACTTAGCCCCTCTCTGGATCAGTTCTAGCAGCAAGTACATAATATTACAATGCAGCTCATTTCAATACTGGCAAGGAGCTTCCTAACAAAGTGCTGGGCACTGGCCAGCCCCAGTGCTTCTGGATGACTTTAGCAGGATTTGGCACCTTACGGGGTTGGTCTGTAAGATGTAATTAATGATTCAACTCATCTGCAAGCACAGTGAATAGGATTTATATATTTATTTCTTCCTTTCTGCAAAATCTGCTTGTTAAGGAAGGAAGGAGGAAATAGGATAGGAATGAAAATGAAATTTCTGCTAGTGGAAAAATTCTGAGAGTCCAAAATCTTTGTCACCACATAGAAGAAAAAGTAAAAATCTTGGAATTTGGAGAGATTTTCTAAAAATACATTTTTGCTTTCACTTTATAGAAATAATAAGTTCCAACAGTTTTCCAGAAAAACAGAAGTGACCTGTACATCCCCATTAGGATTTTTACTGTAGATGTATCCATTCCCAAGGAAGAAGTGTGCTTCCAACTAGCCATAGTGACACAGGACCTGTATGGCTTATCCTTCAAATGACTCATTCTGTGATTTTCTCCCTCTTAACTGTGCCAGAACGTTTTCCATTATACAGCAGAGATACCTGGACACTTTCTGTGCAATCTGGTGAGCTTTCAGAGGTTTGAGAATCAAATTTCTTTGTGTAAGTTTATGTGTGCACATTTGGCAGACCATCATTCCCTTCTTTCTCCCTGCTGATATGTTCAGAACAGAGCTGGGACTAGCACTGGGTTCGGTGTGGATGACTGCCTTTGTGTGCTCTTACTGATGGTGGCTGCCATCACCCAGGTTTCTTCTTTTTTCATCCTCTTATTCTTATCCTTTTCTTATTTTTTCATTTCCTGTTTACGTTTTAATCCCTGCTTCTCTTTTTTTATTCTGCACTGTTTCAAGTGAATGTAGCTTGTTTTGAGTTCAGGAATAGAAATGCTTGTCACTTTCCCTTTGCTCTGCTCCAGGCATGTGTAAAACAGCAGATAAATGTTGACAGCATTTTGTCTTTGTATATGTTTGGCTTATCGCAAGCATTGAGTGCAGATTGCAGAATAAATTCACATGCTGAATACTGGAGAAGAATTACATCAAAGATATAATGATAAGCAACTGAAGCTGCCCACAGTCAGTGGAGCATTTAGTTTAATACAACACCTATAAAAGGTAAACATATCTGTGAAAAGGAACTACAGAGTTTGCCTACATGGAGTCTTGAACTCTGTTCTGTTTTATATCAGTATACATTTTGAATGACCCCATTAGAAAAAAATGTAAAGTATAGTTTGTTTTACAGTGGCTACAAGATGTTGGTACATGTTATGAGATATCTCACTCTTTTAAACCCCAAGCTGGTTGTGTGAGGAAGACACTCTCACTTCCTAACACTTTTCCTAACCCCAGTTATAATATTACCATGGTAGGTTTAATTTTGAGGCTTTCTAGAGAGCAAATTCTGTATGGGAGAATTGTATACCAGCTATTTTGAAACTACCTACAGGTCTGTGGGCCAATTTCGCTGTGGAAATGGGATTAGTTTTTGTCAGAAACATTTTGGGATTGCTTCTATAATTTAGATAATCTGCATGAATTCTAGAGTTTTAATGGTGGTGGCTAACTAGGTGCAGAAGTAGAGCTTTGTAAAGAAGTTCAGCATTTCCAGGATTTGAGGCTGTTTTAGAGTAAAAATGAGATATTTCTAAATCTTATAGGTGTATTGACAGAGAAAAGCTATGGTAAAATTTAATATTAGCCTTCTTTCAGAGGCAGGCTTTGAGAAAATGAGCATGTCTTGAGTGACACAGGTACATGCGCTCTGTGCACGTGTTCTAGACTGTGTCTGCGTTACCAGACCTGGCAGCGTCGCAGTCTCCCTGGAGCAGGTGGAGCCTTCAGCTGCACCCTTGACCAGTCTGCCACACGTCCTCCTGCTTGTGCTCTCAAGTTTCCTTCCTGCTCCCGTTGAAACCATGGTTTGGTA
>NW_010209051.1:18045-86498 GCF_000695765.1 Mesitornis unicolor
GAGTGTCCTTCATCTTGCTCTAACTTGTTTCTTCTCTCTCTGTACCAATTACTTCCAGCCCTGCCAAGTGAGTAGTTTGTACAAAGGTGTAAGATCCAAAGTTCTGCTCTTTTACTCTCTCCCAAGCAGGTAGCAGCTGACTACTGTCAAATTAATGATTTTCTGTTCTCAAAACTACAAATGCCAACAGGAGGTATTGTTTTGTATTGCAGAGTGAGAATATGAGGGTTTGGTATGTTTAGACCATGGAAAATCTGGACACAATGAAGTGCTTTACTGGCTCATCTCTAGGTGAGTCTCATGCACGTCTCTTGCAGAGTTATGAAATTAAACTCTCCAGAGTGCAAAACAAAAGTTCAAATAGTTATGTGGCACTGCTCATCAGCTGGCAAAAAAACCATCTGATTATTGAAGCTGGATGCTTCATGCTGTATACCACATTTTCTGGAATGTTCTATTCACTCACTGAGTATTTTGAGCTTTGGAAGTGACTCATGAGCATAAATCCCAGTTAATTTAGCCTTTTTCTCTTTAGATTGTCTGTTTCCAGCATTTGTTGGGTATTCCCGTCAGAATAACAACCTGAAAATGGGTAGACTCAGACTGTTAAAAAAATCCTCCATCTGCTATCAGAATGGGGCAAATTCCTTTATTTTGCTATTCCCCACTGAGATGCAAGGCCAGACTTTACACTTTGTTTGACTTCATAGCCAGGATTCTGGGCAGAAATTTTGGGGCTGTTAGTGCAGCTTTTCCCCTTTAACGAAGCTGAGCAGACCTTGTCCACAGCCAGCTTTAGTTAGTCAGTCACTCACTACCCCGAGTTTACTAGTCTGCTGCTGCTGGTAAAGTAAATACAAAGTTTACCTCACTGTAGTCTTATTAGGTTTCAATAATTTTTGAACTGGTTAGCAGAAATGTCAAATAGTGGGTGGAACATTCATAACCAGGACCTATCACGGTATCTCAACTAGAAAAGAAGGGAAAACATGAATACAGAAGGGGACAACGGTCACTACCATTTGAAGGCAGTAAGATGTCTCCTGTTAACTCCCAGAGCTGTGGGCCTGAGTTTTTCCATCCTTTCTTACTGTTAACATCAGTGTTCTTTTTATATTATTGACCTGCAAGATGTCAAGAGTGGGCAAATTAAAAACGCTGCTGTCATAAATGTGTACGACACCAGAAAAGTGAGGGGAAAATGTAGGCTGAGCACTCAGCAGTGCAGTAGGATAGTTGAACTGGTCAGTGTGCAGAATTCGCCCTGATAAATAGACCAAATTAATACCATGAAAAGCAATGCTTCTCCCCCCGCTTCTCCCAAGAGATTACTGCTCTTTAGCTGTAGAAGTGACACTTCTCACTTTTTCTGAAGGTGATGGTCTTATTCTTCCTAAATGTGCCATCAAAAAAAATCATGATGTGCAACAGTAATGGCTTGTCTTGCCTTTATTCCTGTGTTCCCTTTCTGGTAGCTCTCTAAGGAGAAATACTGCACTGGAATGTTATGCGGTTTATGACTTAAGTGTAGGGTATCTTTTTGGCATGACTGAGTATGTTCTAGTGCCAGGAAAACATTTGCATTGAATAATGGATTTTGGATCCTCTGTTGAAACATCCTGAAAAAGTGTTTCAAGTTATCTTTAACATCTGACTTGTTTGTCTGTTGTGGAACAGAATCTCCTTCCCTCCCTAAGATTTTCTAAATCAAGTCATGGCCTATGTAGTCCTACATAGACCCTCGTAAATGAGGTGCTTACGTTGGAAATAGTGCCAAAACATGACATCAGGAAGGTGTTGCTATAATTAATATTTTTGCTGAGAAAGAATAAAGTTATTTTAGGTCTCATCTTCCTTTAATGGATAAGAAATATAATAATATATTACCTCATGATAGCATGATTCCAATGCAAATGGCAGAGACTGGTGACTTATTAATAGGCCTTGCCTGTAGCAAGCCTCCTTTCCCCGCTTCAGTTTGAAATTGATTATTTTAATACAGAATTCCTGAATGAAAGAGGTTCTTGGCCTTTTCCTGGGCTGTTGAATAATGTATGTGGGAGAAAGCAAATAGAAGCAGAGGGTCTCAGCTGCCGGAACAATGGGCTGCGCACAGAGCTGAGGGGGCACATTAGTTTATCATTGCCTTGTCAATCCTCATAGGCTGGGAATCGTGGGATAGCCTGGAAAGAAGCAGCTGCTGAACGTGTGGTAAACTGACCGGGGCACTTTAGAGAGACGACTACATTTACACATCTGAAAACAAGATATTGATTTTCTCTACAAAGCTGGAGAGAAATAGTCATCCTGAAAATATATCTAGACCATGGCTTATTTGCAAAACTGCAGTGCTTTCTGGCTGTTCCGAGAGCCGGGAGCCTCCTCGTGATGGGGCTTGCGAATCTAAAAATAGTCTGCATAAACTTTGCTTTTCCTCTTAGTTGATTGACTGCCTCCCTAATCCTTTCAGTGATTCATTACAAGTAAAATGTAAATGCAAGCAAGTTGGATTCGTAAACGTTAACAAAAATATTTTCCCTTGATTAGTAGATTTTTTTTTTTAAAGATAAAAATATTTTAAAAGTTACATATTCCCTTTCTGTGGGCCAAGTTGATCTTGAAGATACACTTGTGTGACATCTCTGGTATCACAGCTCTGCCCTTTCCAGCAGAAGTAGGATTCACTTCTGAATGCCAGTTTCGGTTCATTTTACCTCCTCAAGCGGGAGGTTTTCTTCATAGCTTTCAGAAGTGGTAAAAGTAAGAAAGTGAAGCAACACTTGACATGTCAGATGATTACTTATTTTAAATTATCAAAAATTTAAAGCAGAGATGAACACACATTTCCAGGTGTAGTGATTACTAGTTCAGCAAGGTGCTGATCTTTTGTTCTAGGCCAGGTTATCAGCATGCTGTTATGTGGCTGTGATCAGAATGTAATACCATTGTTTTAGCTCTCGGAAATCCTACCTACGACTCAGGATCTTCTCTGCTGGCTCCATACAAGACCATGTTCACAGTGGGAATCACAATGTGTTGAGAAGTTCCAATTAAAATAAGCTGCCTTGTCAGAAGGGAGATATTTTTATCTATATAAGTCTAATTGCAGATCCAGATTCCTCATAGGGGTAATAGGTTGTTTTGTTGTCCTTATCTGTGTGGCTTGGATGACAACTGCAAAGATTAATTCACTTGGCTTCATGAGCTGCTTTCTTGATTTCATCTGTGAAAAACCAAGTGCCTCAGCACTTACTCACAGGTGTAATCGTTGCACCTTAGTGTATGGTATGTAGGGCTCGCAAGGCTACACTGTGTGAAATAAACAACTTTATATTTTGATACTGAATATAAACAACAGTAGACAAAAGCCCCTCAAAAGCCAGGACAAAATGATAGCATGAATTTGCCTGGGGTGTTTTCAGACTATTACAGTGTTTTCCATAGAAGTACGAAATCAGGCTCCTCGTTGCTTTCTGGTCTGACATTGTGATGAGAGCAACAGAAGAACCAGAACAGAATAAAAAGATTTTGTTGTAGCTTTTCAAAGTCAGGGAAATTATAACAATAAAAGTGTGGTTTAATTCCTAAATCAGTGAGCTGTATTGTAAGGTGTTAAGAAATATAACAACTTAAAATCAGGTTTCTAAGTCTAGATCTGGGAAAATGAATAAATGCTCAGGTTTTCTAATGTTCAGAGAAGCCACATAGTTCCTGTTGATCATAGTGAGAATTCGGTGATTTAAAAATCTGTTTCATTCATTCATATTTGGATTTAAGACTCTAGGTAGAGACAAGTATTGTCACAATTCTTTTGGTATATTATCTCAAGACAGATTTTGCTCTCAAAATGTGATATAAGTTAACCTCACCAAAAATGGCTCTCTTAGGAATTTTCAAGCTTCCCACAGAAAATCAGAGCCTTCTCAAAGCACAGTAATTGTGTTGTGTGGTTTCCTGACAGCTCTGTACTCTGGTTTAAACTGCTTTATGAATGAACACATCTGTGAAAATGTTAGGTGTGGGTAGACACTTAAAATCTGTGGTTAGAGAATCCTCACTGAGCAACAAGAAGAAAAAGGCTGAATGCCATCAGCCAAAAAGGAACTGGAACTTCACATTGTATTTGCTTCAGAGATCTTTCTTCAACAATAAAAAGATCAAAATGCCCTATCTTGCATTCCTTTCCCTGTGATTTCAGTAGGAGTTGTGCATGGGATGAGCCAGAAAGGGTCCTCTTAAACTATGTCATGAAAGAAAGGAAGGATATTTTTTTCTCCTCGTAGCTATTCATTAAGATATTCCTAAAAGATTTATTTGAAATAATTGCACAGGCAGCAGCTAGTAATGGGACAAGTTGAAGTCTTGTTCAAAAGATACTGTTTAAGTGCTGTTAAGTGTATTTAAGCATCTTTTTCTCCTCTGGTGAAATGACTGCCAATAATTTATAAGCAAAGGAAGCATCAGTGTAGTTGTACTGAACATTTTTAAGACTAGCCGCAAATTCTAGATCATTAAAATTAATGATCTATAAAATGATATGGCTGTCAGCTACACTCAGTTTTCATTCTAACAGTATTTCTAACAAAATATTTCTGATGGTTTAGATGTTTTACGTATGTGTAGTTACAGGGTCATGATGGTAAAAGTAACCCTCAGCAGCAGGCATCAAAATACTGGTTTAGAGTACAAATGTTGTCAAGTAGTCATCCCCAAACCTTTCTAGACACAAAGTCAACAGTATTCTTTTGTAAGCCTAATTCTATAAATCTAGTATTATGAAAATCCAATATTAGTTGAGTTTTATATAAATTGGGGTGTTTTTTTGTTTCATAATTGTAAATAAGGGCTTTTAAATACATTTTTACTTGTCAAATAGGCTTGTTATTGCTACATGGCCTATCACAGAGCAATAAGAGCTAGAAGCCTGTGTTAATTGTTGCCAGAAATTAAGACTTCAGCGTATGTAATATTGAACATCACACACAGCACATGAAAGGTACTGTGATTCAGAAGCAGAGGATAAGGAGAGGAGCAGAGACCACTGGAGGTAATAGTTTGTAGCAGTCCCCTGAATATAATGCTCATTTTGTCTAATCCTATGGGAGTAACTCATCCAGGAGTTGTTGGGTTCTGTGTCCAATTACATTAATATGAAATCTGAAAAACACAGGAATGTGTTGCCTGCTTCTTGAGGATAAATGCAGTTCTCACACTGAGAGAGTTATCAGTGTTCCCTAATATGTCTGGGCACTGTGGGTTCTGATGGGAGATCATCAAACAGATTAATATAAAGCCTTGCTGAGCTGGTGATTCACCTCTTGCAGGGGAAGCTGTCATTTCTTGACAGTTTCAAGTGTGCTAAAGGTATTTTAGGACAACAGAAGGCCAACAAAAGAGTTCATAGTGTAAAGCGCTGATCCTTAAACTCCTGTTTCTCTTCACCTCTGCGAAAGTCCACTAAAACCACAGTGTGCACGAGTCAATAAGCAGAACTGGGGCCTGATTGCAGATGGTGTGTAATGAGTGATGGGGGGTGAAGACTCTTTTCCCAGGAGCATGAAGTGGCTGCTTAGTATTATTACATGCACCATAAGCAGAGTCTGTTGAATGCTCTGTGGCACTAACAGGGAAGGATTGCTCCACAGGCTCACTTGGGTCAGATAAGGCATTACTAGCTTTATGCCATGGGCTTCTCTATCTGGCAAATGAAAAGCTAATTTGAAAATTCAAATTTGAAGAAAGTTCATGAAAAGCTGACAGAACTGCATGCCTCTTGCTCCCCTTGGGACTGCCCATGGCTGCTAAGCTCCTGCAGCATCGCTCCCTCACGACTGCTCCCATGCGTTCCCAGCACGCCAGCACCTTTCTCTATGACCAGTAATAGCATTTCCTGCTTTTGCTTTGCATTTCCATCCTCCCAGTTTACAAAGCATACCGCAAAGCTAAACATTGGTCTGCCTTTGCCTTCTAGCCTCAGTAATAGTGCTACCGTGCTCTGAGTCCTGCCTTAGTAACAAGGACTCTATTACAAGAAGAGTATAAATATTAGGGTAATTTTCTCAAGACATTTCCTTTTGTGCATGTGTGATGTGGGTGAAAGGCAGGAAGTAATACCTGCATTTTCTTTCAGAGTAAATGTTGTTTAAATTACTCATTCTGTAGAGCAGCTAAATGTGTTTCATGTTCCCCTACAATTTCCTATTAGAATATATGCTGATAGGCATTCTCCCCTTTAAAAATATTTTTTGAATATATTGTAAGTTGTAAACTTACATATAAAAGTTGTAACATAGACTATTTACAATTTTGCTTTGTTTTCACTGAAGTTACAGAAACATTTAGATATCTTCCCAGGCCAATGATCCTTCATAGAATACAATGTTATGAAAGGCAGCCTATGCATTTTGTTTTAGAGGACAGAAATAGTGATTACTCACAGTTACATTTACAGCGTGAAAAATAGTTATTGTTTAACCTCAAACAGTGAGGGAATACAGAAAATCCTGTAATGTACTCATTCTTTCTTGCCCAGTGTTTTGCACAGGCTGTAGGCTTTCACGTCAATTTTTCTGTACGCAACTGGCACAAACTTGGTGATCTTTGAAAGTGCTGGTGACAGTGTAAGGAGTGGAGCATTTGATTGAGAAGCTGAGCTGAGTATCCTTTTAGTAACAAGTTTGTCTCAAATTTGTTGCTTCATGTCCTTGCTGCTGTGTTAATCCAGAGAAAGAGAAAACATGACATCTATTTTTGCTCCTCCTATCCCTTCTACCTGTCTTTACAGTTAGTGATCTCCTTAATCTGGTTCCCACTTATCTGCTAACAGATAAGGCTCAGTGGTTTGGTTAGTTAAACACTTCTCTTCCAACTGGCTTATTGTGATTTATTGACTTGTTATTGTTCAGAGAAAACATCTGAGCTAGGTGCAATGCCAAAAAGCAGTCATTTGCTACCAGAATGTCTGTTGTTTTTGTTGTTGTTAGTACAGTGCATTTTCTTACTGTTCCACTTCTTTTCACATCCATCCTTGTCAAACCCCAAGAGCTGAGCAGAGCAATACACAGAGACTGCCTACGAGGCCATGCGTGTCTGATAATACAGCAGGACCATGAGTAAGTAGCATTAAGATGAGACGCAAAGCAGCAAGGCCAGAAGTGCACAGTGCTGACTTCTGCTAACGCTCAGAAAGTAGCTAAGTTATAGTGGTAGATGCTTTATAGCTGGTTGTGTGTAAGACTCCGGCCCTCCCATTTTAATGTGACACCATTTGGGAGTGATGTCCAGGACCAGAAGCAGCGATTGTAGCTTCTGGTACGTTGATCTGAATTCATTTACCAGCAGATGAGCTCTGCTACAGATGCATGTCTTTGAGAAACTATTTCTTTCCCTTACTAGCAGTTGCAGTATGCTGGCTGTAAAAAACAGAACTGTCTTCCACTCTCTGAAGAGACTTACATTGCAGACATGATGGGATGGGGGTTTGCTACTGCTGTCCCTCGGGATTCGGGGTAATAAATGTTTTAGTTTTCCCCTAGACTGGCAATGAAGCCAGTGAAATGTAAATCTAGTTTCATGTTATCTAATGAGGAGTATCTGTATTTCTGTGGGATATCTGCAGAAGAATCTTGTTGTCATACCTGAGGGCAGGTCTTCAGACTTCATCTCAGCAAAACATTTATCAAAAGTTCACCAGTTCTTTTCATCTAAGATCAGGTATCTCCAGATGCAGTTGAGAAGCGACCACAGATCCTCTCTGCAGTCAGACAGGCCCATGGGGAAATGGCTTCTTGACCTCACCAGTGGTGTGGAAATTTAAAAAATACAGCACATTTTCAGGTAAACTAAATATCTCTGTTACATGATGTGTTTTTTTCTGATGATTTTCATATACGAGTTGGGATGAAATCAAAGGCAACTTAAGTTGAAGGTAAGCAAAGATAGCTTTCTACCAAAGCTTGCTCTGACACTGAAGCACTACATGCGCCCAGAAATTACACTGCTTTTCTAAAACCCCGTATTGTTACACTGGTATAGTCAGACACCAAACATGGCACTGTAAGCATTCACTACAGCTTTTCCTCTATAGGAAGGTTAAAAAGCTGGTGTGAAATATAAGAGATATTTATATAGGTGCCCATATTAAAGGTCACACCAGCTTATCTATTTAATTAGATATCTCCAACCAAAATAGTGTATACTGCTGCAACAGTTGTGTGTGGAAAAGGTCTCTGTATTATTTTGTCCAGTGAAAATGTATTAACATATTTGGCATACATCTAATGTCATTTGTCTTCAGATCATCTTGGGACAACAGTAGGGCAAGACTAATGAAGGAACATTGTCTTCCTCCATTCTTCAAAGATCTTGAGAAGTCCTTAAGGTCTGTTTGACCTTGCTTAGTTTAATGTTATAATGAAAAGTGACTTTGTTACCTCCACAGCATTAGGAAACTTGGGCCCTTCCTGGCAAATACAGATCTGAATTAGAAATTTCATCTGGATGCTTACTGCTCCTTAGACTTGGCCATCCCTGCCTTCAGACAGCTTTAGTTTGCTGCTGATTTCACCCAACTGCAGAAGAGCAGGACATTCAAGACAGCTCTTTCATATTTCTAGGGACTGCACAACCATTTCAGATGGAGAGAACCAGCATCCTGCCTTTGCTCCTCCTTGTTGGATCTGCTCTGCTATGCATTTCAGTATGGTCATTGTGGGAAGGCCAGTCATGAATCAAAGATATAGGGATATGCTCTGATCTAGAAGAGTATTTAATGTATCTTCACTTCTTCTGGTCAAAAAGTATAGACTAATATGGAAATATAAGAGGAAAGGTAAAGGCAAAACTCAGTCCCCAGTCTTCCATGGGGCAAGGAATTTGTACATTGGAAATCCCATAAATACAAATGTTTCATCTTGCTTATTGTTTCATTGATTTCTAAACTACAGAAAGAAAATTCCTAACCATTTTTGCTAGAGATTACTTGCTGTTTCCCCAGTAAACATTCAGCTTGACTAAAATGCTAGCATTTTCAATTTAATCCATGAAATATATGCAAAGTGAATTTATGCAATAAATGGAAAAACAGAGTTTAAAGCTCATTTTGGAAAACTCCTATGCGAGCTCATTTTATAAAGAATTTCTGAGCAGAGGAGTAAGTCTTTATCTCTGGTCTCTTTACATTTTTTTAAACTCACAGCCTAAAGCATATTTTCTTTTCCCAACACTGCTAGAATTCAAGATGCATCTTTAATTGGTTTAATGGAGCCACAAGGCATTACATTAGACAGCTTTTTCCTAGTTCACAGAGGTCATATTGACATGTAACTCGTGGTATTTCCTTGTTTTTAAGATAAGATAAAACAAAGAGGAAGTGTTCAGTTCCAGGTGAGTGGGAGAGGGCACAAGAAATGGGAAGAAGATAAGAGTGTTTGATGCAGGTGGGAATTTATCATGCGGAGTCTTTTTGCACTCAGGCTGCAATTGCATAGGCGTCTGCCTGCTTACAGCATCTCAGCCCTCCTATTCCTAGTTTAAGAATGCAAGCAAATAAGAGAGTGATACAGTGGAGTAATGAACAGGTGAATCAGTCAATGTCTCCTTTCAAATATAACGCTACAGCAGGTTTTGCTAATACAGATGGCATGATGCTGAGGTAACTCCCAGTCACTTATGTTAGAATAGCAGAATAAATGCAAGTAAAAGTTACTAGTGGCTGGTTTTTAATCCTGTCCTCCTAGGTAAGATAGCCTGCTCCTCCTTGTGATTCTGCTGCTTAAATACCCCAAGATTACACACCCCCTCTTGGCTTCTTTATTCTGCAGGAGACTAATTTTCATCCACAACCCCACAGACTCTGTTCCTCAGCCTGTTATTGTGGCTTGCATACTTCATTTCCAGGTTTGTGATTCTATATTTTGCTCTACTGAAATGTGCATTTGCTCATTATGCATAAATTACTGGGCCATCCATTTTATTTTGTATTATTGGTCAAGTCACCTTCTTCGTTAGTTAACCTTCCCCCAGTCTGTGTTCTTTATCAGTAGTGTTTTATATTTGATTTTTTTCTCCCAAGTCATTGAGAGAAATGTTAAGTGGCAGAGAATGGACACTTAGGGACTGCACTCAAACCAGCTGTTAAACACAATTCCTATCTATAATTCCATGTGGAAACCTATTATTTAAACAGCTTTTAATCCATTTTATGTAATTTTAGGTTTTTATATTGGTCTGGTTTATTAGTCAAGAAGTCACCCTTAAAACATCACAAACTTACAAACACTTTGCATCAGCCACTGGCACACAAACTTTTCATTCTGAGTTACTCTGAAAGTGTGCATTGTAGATGAACTGACACTGATCAGCTTTGGGCTGATGACTTCCTTGTTGCTGTTGTCTGTCTTTGGTAGCTGCTGTGTTGTTTGACTCTCCTGGGGAGGTGGCTCTTAGCAAGTGAGAGGTTCAACCTCCCAAAAGTTCGCAGAAATGTCCAAAGTGGGAGAGGAATGGCTCGCCATAAGCTCTAAGGCAAAGCACAGCTCCATTGTGGCTGCTGCAGTATTTCTTACTTGGTTGTTTGGACACCACATGGTTTAGTATTTCCACACATAGCTAATGAAATTATCAAAATAATATAATTACAGCTTGTTCTGTTTACTTTACTGGTGAATTATTTTTACATAGGTAAAATAGCTAAAATGAACACTGTGCAGATGATTAGATCTCCAAAAAATCACACTATTTATCACGTAATGCAAGAAAACAATATTACTTTATGATATGGTAATAGCCAATGTTGAAATGTATTACTGTCTACAGGTAAAACATCTGTATTACTCTAATGCAGCACAACTATTTCTGTGTTGTTAGACTGTATCTAAGTAGATATCTGGACTAGCTTTTGTTAAAAAAGGCAGAGATCTGGGATGAATAATACCATGTGTATATTGATTTGTGTGTCTCTTTTCCTGCATAAAATAAACAGTAAATTACTTTCAAAATATAATGAAAAATGTTTCTTCTAAAAAAATACCTATCTCAGAGCATCTGTCTTATTACTGAGTTTAACTAAAAGGGAGGAAATTAACCATAATTACTGTGACCTTATGATTTTTCATAGTACAATTAATATTTTACTAAAACATCTCATTTAGGCACCAAAAAATATGCTATGGTAAAACCACGATGACTTGTAAATCATTACTCTGAACTGTCTACTGTTGTTTCAGTTATAATGCCTCAACACCTACAGATGCATAAGACCATTGCTAATATCCGACCTTTATGTATGACTTTGCAAACTGGAAATCTGGATACAAAGAAATTATCTATCCTATGTGTTTCATTTGAATCTTGAGTAAAATATTCTAGATTTATAAAAAGGTATTTTAATGAAAACAACTTTTATAAAGGGTATATTGAAGGTACTGAAGCACCGTCTGGTGCATTAATACCAACTCAAACACCAGGATATTCTTCAGACCTTTTAGTAAATCAGTGCACTTTTTGAAAAGCCATGCTCCTTCTTTCCACCTTTAATCGATGGTCACCCTCTATCATATCCCCGTGGTGGAAGCACGCTAGTGGAGTTTTACTCCAAGCATTAAGGGTTAAGCCTTTTGAAAAGTGCATTGTTTTAAGTTTCCCAGAGGGTGAGTCCTCTTGCAGTGCATTGTGGAGGTGCATCAGTCATGTGGCTTTATGTCTTGGAGTCATAAAATCACCTAATCAGGTGTGACTGACACTATTTGACAGAACAAGTCACCCAGGAAAGTGCAAGAAAACAAAAACCATGTTTTTCTGAAAATTCTGGTGGATGCTGCTGTCTTTTCCCATGTTTTGTTTTACATTGCATGGAGGAACGTATGTTTTATAATGGGTGGAGGGAGGAAAAATACATGAAAATATTTCCTGATGTAGAAAAAATACAAGCTATTGTCATCTGGGCACAAGAAAACTTACATAAAAAGTATTCCTGCAGTCTTCTCTCAGTGTAAGCCTTTGGGAACATTCTTTCTCTTTGGATATCGGAGGCTGAAGAGGCACAAGACTCTTCACACAAAGCACACGTGCTTTTGTAACGGAGGGACAAACACGTGTGCACACGTATGCATGAGGGCTTTTGACAGGATCCATAAAAGAAATTAGACACCTGGGTAACTTTATATGGCAGCACATCACACATGCTGGAGACGTCTGCTCCTTAAAAGTTCTCACACAAGACAGTTCTGGCACAATCATACTTACAAATGTAAACCCAGGAGTTTCATAGACCTAAGGGAAAAGGTTCCTCTTACAGCAGAGTTGTTCATTTCTGACTCAGTACCATGCTGAGGATATGATACACAAAATTTTCACGGGACTTTTAAAGTTATTCTCAGGATGAAATGCAGCCTTCTTCTACTGCTTCTTTGCCTTAGCATCTGTGTGCATAGAATGTTGCATAAAAAATACTCTAAATCCTGGTACACATGCTTACACTAAGTGTGCTTAGTATAGTCATGTACTTTTCATGTTATGACAGTCTTGTAAGATAAATACTTGAAAAGGGTCTATGAGAATTTGAACACCGTAAGATACAATAATAAAAATTATCTGAAGAGTTTAGGCAGGTTGTTTTTTGATTATTTTAATGTTTATGGTTCTCAAGAATAAAAAATTAAAGAGTCTTACAGTAGAAATTTTCAGGTCCTAAGAAAATCATCCCATAATTTAGAGCTCAGGTTCTAGTGTCTGTTTTTCTATTTAGCCATCTTATTCCTTGTAGCCTTTTCTCAACACCTCATTCTTTCTCAGTGGAATTAAGCAGACAACAATTTATAGATAGGAAAACATAAAGGTATAATGTATAGATACAAAGGTATAAAGTTCCTGTTCCTACAGCCAGGCAATGAGAAATCAACGTTCAAAAAAAATCAAATTATTTGAGTTTTTGTTGCATTAATGTGGATTTAGGAGCTTATTTGTAAGTCCCTGAGTTGACACTTTGTGCTATGCAACAGTAAGATTCCTGCTGTGATAAAGAAGCTTCTCCAGAGGCAAGAAGCTGAGCCCAGCTGAGGTATCAGCTTTCAAGAAGCTGGCTCTTATTTTGCTTCTGCAGCCTCCTGCCAAGCACAGGAAGAGAAGCAACTGTTTAAAATTAGAACAGTACACGTGCTAACAAGTAACTGTACATCCACTAGCAGAAGCATGGGAATATACTAGAAAATAACAGTCTTTTAAAACTGCAGCTTGTTGATGGGAGAACTTCAGGTTTCTAGACTTTGTGTGTTCTTCAGGTGAAACTTTTCGGCTGCCTGTGCAGAGGCAGATTTCCTAGCTCCATCCCTGGAAAGGGAGTACCCTGCTAGGTAGCTGTGCAAACAGGGAATAAACAAAGTTGGTGGCTGCCTGCTTTGCCAATGGATTGGCTCCCAACATCCCTGTTTTTCTGGATAGGCATGGGCACAGAGCATTCTGGTTTAGAGAAGTTTCTGTGATGTGGACTTTGTTCCCATATCGAATGAAACACTGGAAAAACTCCAGTTTCACGAGGGGACAGCATCACCTTCTCCTTGCACTGCCCCGCTGTGTTGGGACAGCTCTGCATCCCTCCCTGCTCCCATATAGAGTGAAACACTGGAAAAACTCCAGTTTCATGAGGGAACAGCATCACCTTCTCCTTGTACTGCCCTGCTGTGTTGGGACAGCTCTGCATCCCTCCCTGCCATGGGAGGCCCCTTCCCAGCTCACAGAGGTGCCTTGTCCCTAGAAAGACCCTCACCTTCCCCCAGGGACTAGAAACCTGATCCTGGGAGCCTGTGGCTCCCACCAGGAAGAAAATATCACATTAGCCTGGAAGGGTAACCTGGCCGGTCCTGTTGCCCTTGGGGTCTCTTACGAGATATTATTTCAAACCTGCCTTCGCCTTCCCAGAGCGGTATTGCGTCAGCACACCCCATCTGCGTTTCCATACACCCTCAAAGAAAGTTAGTCGCCAGTCTAGTCTTTCTTTTCTCCTTTTCTCATTCCCCTGCACCTTTTTCACCCTCACAGCAGCTCTGTGCATTCTTGGGCTAAATTTGTTAGTCTATAAACTCCAGTCCTCCAAACACGTGAACGATCATAGATTGTTAAATATAAATGCATTGCACCAATTGATTGTGAAGTGTCAGTTTTTGCACATTTAAAAACTTCTTCCTGGAGTTTTCCAAGTCCGTTTAAACAGAAAGTGTACAAATAAAGCACAGTCAGGTGGAAGGAAAAGAGACTTTGAAGTGGACAGATGAAATCTGTTAGTGAGAAGGAATTTGTTTTCCTTTTGTTTAAATCACATGGAGATTAAGACTTTATTTTAGGCAAATCCTTGCCTACTCCTGAGCAGCGCTGTAGTATTTAAAGGAGCCTTTCCAAAATGCTACGGTTACATTGTCTGTTACTCTGACAAGAGGTTGCAGAAAGTAAGGCCAACCTTCATGTTGCTCTTTAAGTTTCCTTAAAATTCTGTTTCTCATATGTGATACAGTGATTACTATCTGGATGAACAAAGCTATCTTGCAGAAGTACTTCCTAATAGTTGAATCCCAGCTTAAGAAATTGAAGCGGTGATGTTAATTATTCTGAAAAGTATGCAAATGGAATTATTTTTATTCTCAAAAAAATAACAGACCCTTCTGAATCAATCTGTGTACATCCCTATTTTCAGAGTGGATTGCCTAATTCCTGTTTACAAGTGTTTGGCTTTTGTTACTACAGTTTCCTCTAAGTTCCTCCTGTCCTTTTTTTTTTCCTTTCTCCCATTAGAAAGCAATGCTGCAACCTATTTGTTCATACAATGATGTTTTCTCTCAATAAATCATCAGATGAGCTATTGGCTTCATAATCTTTACTTAAAAAACAAGAATATCCACATGGGTGCACAGCATTTGGCTAATTAATTTTTGATAATTTGCAATGTTAACAGCCAGCTGCCAGGGGCTTGTGTGACTGTTGAGCCATAGTGAAATGATTGGAGATCTGCTCCTGCTGGTTGCCAGATAAATTCTTCTTATGACAATGTCACTAGGTTAATTAATTCAATTAATTACTCCCAGGGCAATGTTTTTCTTTATCTTTTTCATTTGCCACAGGCTGCTGAACAGGTACTCCTATGGATGCATTCTGAAGTTATGTCGCGGATAAGGAATAATGTACCATTTTCATGTCTAGTTTTGAAGTGTCTTAATTTTTCAATGAAGTTTGGTAGCTGTTAATTCCATTAGAAATCAGTTGCTTTTCTGTTTTTCTTAAACGTAAGCAATCAAATATCCATCACTGTATTACTTTCAGGAAAGTCATGATTTAAGGTAACTTTAATGTTAGATCTTTTTTACATTTCCTTAAAGAAAGAAACTCAGTGTAGAACTTTGCTCTTCGAGATGCCTTGAACCAGATGTTTGCTTTCAAAAGAGGAACTGCCAAGCTGGACCAGACCTCAGGTGTATCTTCCTTATCATCCTAGCTCAAATAATAGCAGATGCTACCTGTTCCAAAGTTCAGGAAGCAGAAAAATGCATCTTACATCTAGCTGGGTTTTTTTTAATTATTATTAAGGAAAAAGTGAAAGGAAAAGTACTTCTAAAGGGAACTTCCCGCAGATCACTCAGGATTAACAGTATACATTGATATTTGTACTGAGGTCACCCTATGGCTCTCTGTATTCTACTGTGTTTCCCATTCATAGTTTTAATTTAATTCCTTCTCTTGAATATGAGTTGAAAACATGCTTGAATGTGAACTCCTGGTTTGGAAATGAACTGAAGCAAGTTGTAAATCCACATCCCCCTGACACAGAAGTTCTGCTCTGGTAGCTGTTCTGTATTAGACCCCATTTGGTTTGTGAGTAAATCAGATTTAGAATAATTTTAATCATCTGGATGACTGATTTAAACCCAGTGAAGACTCTAAAAGGCTTCCAATGAAAGCTGAATCTTGCCCTGAGGCATTGCAGCAATCTAATGAACCTGGAGGAAAAATGTAGTGAGGAAAACTTGAGCTATTACCAAGATTCTAGCTCTTAGCATCACTCAGAAAGCTGAGGAACAGGTGATAGCTGACTTTACAATACAATAAAGGTGTGTATGTGGGAAGCTGCCACCCTCTGAGGTATCAGTGGGAGCTGCATGCTCCATTTGTGCTGTGTAGAAATGTCTGGCATTTTTTCCCATATTTTCAAAGATTGTCACCTATGCCATATTAGCCTTGCTGAATTGTGGATGCAAGGGTCAGCCTCCTCTTCACAGGTGAGCCAAGCCAAGGTCCTCAATGCGTGGTTTCTGAGGCGCCTGCTCTTCCTAAACCAGATGCATGCACTTGAAGAGCCAATTCAGGGAGGGAATGGGCACTCACTGCTGAGCTTTGTGCCTTAACAAAGCCTGCCATGAAGTTTATGGCATCTTTTGACACTTGTTATCTCATGGAAAGGCTATTATCCCCCTAATGGGGAAACCACCATGTGCTCTTCTTTAAATTCAATCCAAACATATACTTTTTAAAAAGAAACACTCCGGTATTTCATGTCAGGGCCCTTTATCATAAGCAGCTGCCCAGGCAAGCCATACATGAGAAGCATAATTTGAGCTGTCATTTCCCTGCAGTAAATGCTTTCCTTTGTCTCTAGAAGCTGAGTGATAGAAATCAGGATATGTAAATTTGGGCAATGGATCTTAATTATGAGCAGCAGGTGTCTGTGCTAGAGTGCTCAGGTGAGGGGGGGTAGTACAGCTACTGTGACTTGCTTGTTGTTGGTGTACAAAGGGAGGGCTACAAAGGTCCAATTAATTATCCACATTAATGAGCTCGGTGACCCACGTGAAAGGAGAGTGCCTCGTCTGCTACACCAGTTTAGTCTTCTCAGCAGACAGTGATTTAAAAACCAGTTACGCAGCTCAGCCTCTGAAGAGCCCCAACAGTCAGCGGTAAGGATTAAATTACCATGATAAACCCTGAGAAATCAATTTGTGGGAGTGTGGACTATGATGAATAATCCTGAGGAGAAATTAATTGTCTGAGAAACATTTCCTTAAGACGTCTTGACCAGAGGAGCATCTTCCTGGTGTGTTTGTAAATGTGACTATCTTTGGGGAGATAATACTGCTTACCTTTTACTGATTTAAAAATAGGTAATTGCTATGGGTTTTGATTTTCTTTTTTTTTGTCAGCACACCACTGATCACACTGAAAACATTAAGGTCAGGTGAGCTGGGGGGCATAATTCATGCTTAGTATAACATGTATTCATATGTTAGTATAACAGATTACTGTTGGACTGTAGTGGCTCTGACTTGTGTCTGGACAGGCACAGGAATGGGAAGATGGACAGGAATGGTGCCTCCAGACCAAGTGCAGTCCACACTTTATTCAGTCTGACCCCTAATCTGAGTGGGTAATTCAGTTTCTATGCCCATTCAGCCATGGCTTTTCTACCAAGGGTGTTAATATTGTATCATTTATTGGAAAATTGAGCATTATTGATCTTTCTTGATGAAGTTACCAGTCTACTTGGTATGCACATGCATAAAGGTGAAGTTATACATCATGGTTTGAACTAATTTAAGGTCTTGCTGCTGTGTGAAAGAGCAGGTTTCTGTCCCTGGTTGTGTGATGCTGCCCGTGTGCTGGCTCTGACAAACATGGAGCTCTGTACCTAGTCAGTTCAACCTGCTGACCAACAGAAAGCTAATCCAGAAAAAAACAGAAGATGCCTGAGTTCTTCCTTCCTCTTCCCTTGGTGTTAGACCATCCCTTTTTCCTCCACCTGAAACATCATAATTCTCTTTTAAGTAGGGCTGTTTAAGTAGTAATAGCCATGTGGAGAGTAGGGACCAGTTTGTCACCTGGATGATATACTTTAATCTAAAGTGGTTTTTCCCTTGCAATTTGCTTCCTGCTCCCTACACTGATGGGTTGAGACCTTGGGCTCTCCTGGGATAAACCAGTTTTGTTGTTCCTGGCTTGGAGCAGATTGCTGTTTGCAGCCCTTCAGTCAGTCATCTTCCCAACCAGTTTTTTTTCTTTTTGCCCTCTCCAACTGTGGCAATATCTAAGCAGACATATGGGCCCTCATTATGTATTGTCCTACACCTTGTGTGGCCCCTGAGGTTGGTGCAAAGTGGGTGTTAAACAGCATTATTCTTATGTGGCAGTGTTTTACACCCCCTTGGTAAATGATTAAGTGAAAGAAATAAACTGTCAGCCCCAGTACACCACAGTGCAGTTTTGCTACAAATCTGGGGTACTGTAGTTTGAAGAAACCAAAAGATTTCCTCCTTCAAAAACCAAAATAAAAACCAAAAGAAACAAAATCTGTAACAGCTGTAATTGTGTGAAGGGAGGGCATTTGACCAGGTTATAGCAGTATAACTTAATGGGTGACCTCACATGTCAAACAGTATATGTAGACAAATAATTACTAAACAAAACCACTTCACTTCTCTAGCTCTACAGCCTCTTGCAAACCAATAGTCTCCAGTTTGTTTTTCAGTAGAAAACTTGGGGATGTGGGCGCAAGTTTAAAATGGTAACGTCCTCTCCCTTTGTAAATCTTTCCACAACCAGGAAGATTTCTGAGTGAAGACTGAAGCATCTCTGCTTGTTTAGAGGAAATCTTGTTACACACTGTGGGGCAAACCAGTCAAGCCACTTTAAAGAGGATAAATGAACGAAGACTTCAAGGTAGGATCAGCTGTTTATTTACACCTATTGTTTCCTTGTTTCCCACACAAATATATTCTGTGTTTAAAATTTATAAAGCTGGGCAAACCCTTCTCACGCTGTTCTGAGTAAAATATTGCTCGCCACATCTCTCTGAGGGGCTACTGACAAATAGGCTCTTGTTGTCTAACTTTCTCTCTGCTGAGGTTAATGATTAAGTGGTTCAGAAGGTTAATTCCTGGAGATAGTGTTGTCTTTGGCTTGAACAGATGTTGGTAGTGCTTTAATGTGGTTATCAAACTCTGCTGCCCTTCAGTCTTTGCTCTGTGCAGTCCTGGGTATTGTTCCCCAATGCATTCCAGGCCCACTCTATGGAGATCCATCAGAGCTGAACATACCATCGCATTACTGCTCTGAGCATCGGCTTGCCTGGGGTCACACTGGGTAATGCCAATATACAGCACATAAACTGATAACGACAGTCTTGATCTTTAAAAGATCTGTAAATATTTGTGTATGCATAAAGATACAGAATACCTTTTGAGGCTCTCATTGGAGGATCTGTAAAGCCACTCACAGTCTCTATATTGTCAAATCTCTCAATAGCCCCTATAAGGCCCTGCCCCTCCTCCCCTCAGCGCCTCATATCTTGTTAGATGATATGAATCTCAAGGGTGTCAGCAGTAATCTGTTGTGTAATCAGTCCCTCTAACAGCCTGTTAACACACTGGGAGTCAGACCAATATTTACATGAAGCTATGTCGTTATAGGAGCTGCTGGATATGCGCAGAGGTCCTTTATTCCCACATCCACTGGGTCATAACCATCCATCGGTATCTTACCTTAGGTGGTAGGAAGAGCAGTGTCAGGAATGCATTTACCAGGTAACCCTGCAAACATCTCCTTCCTTCTTCCTACACACTGCCCTAGACCTGCTAGCAGAAAAGCTGTTGGAGTTAACAGCATATAACCTGGCTCTGTCTAGATATAAAAATATCATAATTTTAACTATTGTACTGATCATCTTATGTGTGTTTTTAGCCTCACCAGTTCAGAAATTGTGTCCAGATTCAATGCAGTGTAAAGCATTATGTTTTAATTTGGGGAAGAATTGCTGCTAACTTGTAGGAGCTAACTGGCTTGCGAAGTAAGTGCATTTTCCAAGTATCTTGTGTTTCTATAATGTGAAGACTTTTTAAAAAGCAATTCACAGCTGCAAAGAGAAGCTGGGTCCTGTGACCAAAATACACACTGGTAGTTTAAACAGCAGGATGCAAAAAAACCCCAATACAAACTTGAATATTTCTATAAGCAGTCCTTGAATCTACTAATTCTAAGCCAACTTCATGGTGGGATTAATTATATTTGAATGTCAATACTAGTAATGCCTTAAGTGAATCATCATCTTGGACTTCACCTGTTCATTATTTGTGAAACAGCAAATGGAGAGGAATTGCTGCTTTTTGCTTTTCTTTCATTACAAATTGAGATTAAACATGAAGCTGATACCTGTATCCCTACCCAACAATGCTGTGCGAGAAGGTCTGCTCCTGTGATGTTGTGCACCCCTGACTCCCTGATGGTCACCAATTCTGAGCGGTACTTTGCCCTGTTTTTATGTTCCCTGGTGCAGTCTGTAGTTTTAAACCTGCTGGAAAACATTGGTGTCATTGCATATGATCACAAGCAATGTCTTGTGGCCACAATCTTTACCACAAATGCAATACCTGGGTTTGGTCCTTGTCCTGACAGTTTTCAAACATAATTTTGCCCACAGGTCGTTCTGGATAAGGCTTTTCTTCAGTCCTTCAACTGAAGTTGTGTCATGGGGCAGAAAGGAGTGGAAAAAAAAGAAAGAATGAATTATCACAGTAATGAGGGTGCTTCTCTGGGGACTGAGTGCAAGGTCTCTATGCCCTATGACTCCTCACAAGCAGTTAATTTGGTTTTGTCTCAGATTGTCTTGCAGCTGAAGTAGCCTTTGCTCTCCATTATTTTTACCCACAGCATCTCTTTTAAAAAACATTTTGTAACCCAGTTCAGTTGTAATCTGCAGGAAGTTCTCCTTCCATAAAGCTTTTTTTTTTTTTAATGATTTCTTTGCACTGGATTTAGGTTGGATCCCACTTTCTTAAAGAGAGCCAGGCACAGTTATATCTGCTGAAACCACAATGGTGTCCTGTGTGGTCGTCCCTCTCCACAGCAAAGAGCCCTCTCCAGCTGCATCCTGGGCTCACCTTTGCCTCTTTTTTTATTTTTCTTTTTTTGCAGCTGCATCACTTCAGTGCATCTATGTTGGCCTGTGATTGATTAGAAACTTCCCCCCCTGCCCCATCTTTCCCTTTCTCTGTCACTTCCAAGTGATGAACTTGCAATCTCTGCTTTTGCTCCTTGCTTAAAGCTCATAATATTTGCTGGTGGTGCTGCAAAAGACACAGATCACATTTAAAGGCCCATTGTGCTGAAGCCTGGAGGGCATTCACAGCTCTGAGGAGTTTCCAGTCTCAGGCATAAGACAGAGTGGGCATAAAGCAGCAAGGGTAAGACTGGACAAGTTGGTCAGGGCAAAGTCCTTCCAACGTGCTCCTCCTCTTTACCCTGCTGAAGTTGGACATGCAATTCCCATAGATTTCCACAACATCATAGTTAAAAAGCTTCTTTTCTATTGATAACTTACAAATGTAAGCCAACAATCTCAGTTAGGCTAAAAGCTCTCTATGCTGCTTTGTATGCGCGTTCAACCCAGGTACTTACACATATACACTAGATTTGATATGAAATTTCTAGGATTTTATAAAACCCTGGTTGAATATCCCCCAGATATTCCTCTACAGAAGCATATGTACCTACACACAAGATAGCTAGGGGATGACACTAGGAAATTCGTGTACAGAAGGGTAAGAAAGCAGCAGCTCAGGCATGAGAGCATCCTCTGTGCTTGCTTTTCTGCTGCGTGTACAGCAGAGGGCGCACAGGGGAACAGGCTCCTCACCTAAGCCCAGCGCTGATGGGGAGACTCTGAAGCAGTTCTTCTTGGGGCAAAGATCAGGAAGAGAAGGGGATGGATAATAGGTAAAATTAGGAAAAAAATACAGTGTGTATGTGCTTTATAAAAACGCCTAATACCTGGAGAGAAGCATAGTTTAGCCATATAGCTGACTGCAGTACAATAAAGGGAATGGTTATGTTTCACACTTGGAAATTGCTGTACCTCAGAATCTAATCCCCTCCTAACTATCCCTACCTATTTTCTTGGGTCTGCTCTCATTGGTAATGTATTGGAAATACATAACAACAATAATAATATTCTGACACTGTTCATGGCGTCTTTTGAGCATAAGTAGGACTATTCTGTGATGAACAAATTTTAATTTCTCTAGGGCTTTATTTCTTCTGGTGAGCTGTTGTGCACTTACATGTGTGCATTGTGCCAGAATATGAACTGACATTGCTACACCTCTGCATGTAATGGCAGGGACTCCAGAAGCTGGGAATGGTTTGATTTGCATGTGTAAGAATTTCAAGTTACTAGCAGTATTCCAGTGATGTACCTGCTGTAACTGGTGTTTGCAATGTCCAAAAGCAGATGAAGACCATGATAAATGTGGTTACCTTTGAGGATGCCTGGCTTTCTACTGATCCTTCAGGAGGTGAGTGCTCTACAGAGACTCACCTGAAAAGCAACACCTTGTCCCTGCCATTGATTTCCACCTCTTCTCTGGCTGTGGTGTTTGTGAGCCACATCATCAGCTGAGACTGGCTGAAAGGTAGCCCAGCAAAAATGGGAGAAAAAAAAACCTTTCAGCTGGGTAAATATCACAGCTTGGTTCATCACAGAACTGCACAGATGCCTGTGCTGTTATGGTATAGGCACATACATGAAGGGTGGACAGGAAATCTGGGATGGAGAGGGGAATGTGGCTGCTAGCACTGGTTTAAATACACAGGAAGCCCTGGGCCAAGAGCCTTTTATGAAGCTGGTGCTAAGCAGAGCTTGTTCTGTATTCAAATTTATGCTAAAAAATTATTTTCCTCCCTGGAAATATAAAGCCCATGTTCAACAATTTCCCACAGTGGGGGAGAAATACAGTTTAGAAAGAAATATTTTTGCTTTGAAATCTTCCAAAGGAAATGAAACTCAGACCTACATCTTAGAGGGATGTGGGATGTGACCACTTAGCCAGAGCTGCAGGACCTAGGCCAGACCTCTCATACCACAGGAGCCTGGTTAACCTGGGAGGAGATTTAATTAACCATCTAGCACAGAGGAATGATCTTGGTGCTGAAGAAGAAAGCTACTAAATAAAGGTAGCTGGCCAAGAGGAATTAGGGAATAAGAGTTGTCAGTGAAGGAGAGCAGGCAGCTCTGAAATGGAAAAGTATTGCGATCTGAGAGAGATGCAAGGAGGAAAAGGCTTTCTCAAGATCCTTGTGAGAGGCAGTGGAGTTTGGTGAAGGTGCTCTAGGAGGTGGGATATGCCACCAATGTCCTGCTGGGTGCCAGAGGCAATAGGAAGCTGTGACACTGAGTTGAGGGCTTGCCATAGATGAATGGAGAAATTCAAGCAATATTCTTAAAGAATTGTACAGAAGTTGGTAAAAAGGAGAAAGGTGAAGTACAATAAACTAATTTGGTGGAGTTTCACAATGGAGAAAAAGAATTTCTCCTTAGCTGAAGTGCTATAATGGAGCAGAAAGTCTGAAAGATGAAGTTTTTTATGACTTGAGGATGGAAAAAAAGTCCAGATTCTTTAATCATTTCCTTGGTTGCAGGTGTGAATTTTTAAAGTCACCGAAGACAGTGGGGTATACAGATTACATTAAGATTAATAACTAAATATAAATACTGGCTGCAGAATGTGTGTGTTGTACCTGTACTTGCCTATAATGAGCTATTTACCAATGTGTGTTACCCAGGCAGACCAGGATTTGAGGCTGCTGTTACAAACATCTGTCCCACATGGGCATGGGTAGCAGTTAGGTGGCTGAATTGTGTATTTTGGGAATGGACTGGAAAAATGTGGAATCATTTTCTGTTACAGAACATGAGAGCCCTCAGGTTCTGTGAAAGTCCTTTTCAGAGCACCGTGATCACCGTTCCTTGAGATATCCAAGAGTCAGAGCTTGCTGCTCTCTAGAGGATGAAAATATTTGTGGTGCAAGAACGTGTAATGGATCCTCTAATCTTTGTCCACGTTCCTGGGTGCAGCATTTTTGCACTTTGAAACAATGGAAGTTCACAACAGAAATGTTCAATTAACTGTTAAACACTCTCATCAATTCAGGGATCATTTCCAAATCTGATGGATGAGCTCAAAATATTCAATTCATTCTAACCATCAGGCAGAAAAACAGTTGAACTCCTGAGGAGAAAAGAGTAGATAAATGCTGACAGGAACTTGCATATCTTTAAGAGGTATGGTGCACTGGAGACATTGAGTTATGAACATGAAAAGTTCCCAAGTGCGTACTGTAAGCCGAATAGTAATGGACAATGTTGCAAGCTAAGTTTCTTTCTCTGGCTTAATTTTGATCCAAGTTTAAAGGCATTTATGTTTGTGTACACATAAAGAGAGTCTCATACCAGGCACAATTCAACTATTTTCCTTAACAGTGAATTAAAAAGGAAAAATACTATTAAAAAGTAAAAAGTATTCAAATAGTAAAGTCCAAAGAGAAATACTAAAAGAGAACTTCGTTAATCCTTGGTTAAGTGAGCAATTTTTAGAACTCTCAAAAATAATACTATTTTTAAGTTGGTTTATTTGGATAGTTAGGGTGTATTTTGGATATTTAATCAGTTCTATTTTTCACAGATGTGTCCAATGGATTCATGCTGCTCAAGACAGAACAGAAGTCAGTATGTTTGTTTAAAGAATCATTTGAATAGTAATAATTTTAATACAAAAATGTATCATAGTTGCTGAATGGATTCCCATGAAGACAGTGCTTGAGGCTATATAGAAAAGATCAGAAATTTGGAAGAAAAGGAAGAATTATTCTTCCTATTTGGTGGGCGGAAAATCCTATCATTAAGGTCAAGTGACATATCCAGGTTGACTCTGGGAGTTGGTAAGGGAACTATGAACTGAGCACGAACTCAGTAAGTCTCAGGGTGCAGTTCCATAATGCAGCTGAGCTACTAAAACTGTAGCACCCACTGAAAAGGGAAATCTTATCTCCTCTCATATACTCCCTTCTGCCAATGCTGAAACTTCTCTGACCATTCATTGACCCAGTTCAGGGAGTCCAAGAAGCCAAAAACCCAACTCACTCCGACTCCTGGGAGTGGGAGAAAGGAGAACACCATTGGGTTCTCCTCACCTTTTCATGTTGTGTCTTTTTGAGTTATTGCAAAGACCTGGTAATGTTGTGTGAGCTTGTGTCAACACTGTAGTCCCAGGGCAGCAGAGGTTTGAGCACTGAAAAGGGATCCTGCTCTCCTTTCCACCACCACTGCTCTCCTTGTTCTGGTCTGTTAGGGCCTGGCATCCTTCCAGCGCGGCTGCTTGGATTTCATCATTAGATCAGTATAATACACCAATACAATGAAACGCAGGCTGGGTTTCTCCTTACCAGCTAGGTACTGTGAAATAAGTAAATTCTGGGCACATTAAAGTACTGAAGCTGGCAGAAAATGTAATCTGTGTGGTATATATGTATACTTGTCAGCTCTATGAAATAACAAACTTCATTAGCTGACTCAAATGAAAGTACTAAAAATAAACACATCAGCAACACTTTGCTTAATCTTTACAGAACAAAAATCTTCTCTTATTTACAGAGTCTGATTTTGCCATTTCCCTTAATGCTCTAGCCTTTCTTTGCTGACCCACTTACTAGTGACACTTACTTTGGGGAGATTGTAATGTTGCTGAAAGTACACAAATTACAATTCCCCTAGCCATTAATCCTTGTCTTGATGCTACCTCCACAGTACAATGCCTGTCTCTTTTACTCCGTTTTTTTTAACTCTATTTCTTTCTTTCCTTTTTTTTATCTCCTGGTTTTTTTTTTTTTAATCTCTGTTTAACCCAGTGTGGCCACTCCACGAGGTAATTCCTTTTGTGGCAAGCTTGCCACAAACTAACTCCTATTTACACTGGCTGCAATTTTCAATTAAAGACAAGAACTTAACTTTAGTGGAGGGTCCTATAGAAGCCACAGAGTTCAGCATTTGGGACTTAGATTTGCTTTCCCAGCTTGAGACTTTTAAGTTGGGAAGCATGAGAGAGTGCCTGGATGAGGTGGTAAAGTGTCTTTTGGATAAGAGCTTTACAGCAGAAAGCATGTTAAGCCAAGGGCTCTGAGGTTAGGGAAAAACAAAAGGTAGGAAAGCAAATCTCATGCAGAAATGATGTATATGCCTGCTACTCAGAAACATGATTTAACACAAACAAGTCGCTGAATTACCCTTTGTACAGTATAATAATGTCAGCGACATAAAAAATTGACTTCTTTTTAAGAATATCTCTAAGATGTCCAATCTAAACCAATTAGGCTTTAAGCAGAAGACTCTGAAATGCCACTTAACATGCTGGTTTTAAGCTTATAAAAAAACAACTGTAGTGAGAAGGAACTGTAAGCTTTTTGTTTTGTTAAGTGAGCCACACGAGAAACTATAACGAGGCAATGAGAATTTCAATGCATAAAACAATTGCCCTTATAGTTTCTCACTTTATGTGTATTGGAATAGTTTATTAGACTGCTAATTATTAATTTATTTTTTTAAATGACATCTATACATGTGTCATTTATTTTGTCTGTATCAATCACACTATGTCATAAAAAATCAGCCAAGATTTTCTGGCTACATTACATGAAGTGTCTTACAGTGGACAGGAAACAATCCTGAGTGTTTTTGATCCTGTCAGCCCCTCATTACAGATACGCACATCCATAGAACAACCATGTCTAAACCAATCTTTTTTCAGTTTCTGTGTCAGCTAATCAAACTTAAAAAAACTCTACTAGTCTGCTAATAAGAATTAAATAATGTAACAACCAGTGGATACATATATTAGTAGTACACAAATGCAATGCTCTATCTGTTCAATGATTTTTATCATTATTTTGAAGTAACCGAGAAAAACGGGGTCCAAAAAGACTTAAATTGGAGTTAGCTTAACTTCTTTTGACAAGTTTACACATGAGGGACATCGAGCCTGGGTGTACTACTTGCTACTTTAAGTTTCCTCCTGGCTTTCTCTTTGAAAGATTCCAGCCAAAGTTAAATCAACCCACCCTTTGCCGATTTCCAACAGTAGACATGTCCCCCAACTTTTTATTTTCCTTAACCTTGCTTTCAAACTGACTTTCTCCCAATTGAAATTCAGTCCCTGAATGGTTAGGTTTTTCCTTGCTTCTAAACGTTGATAAAAAAGGGTTTTCTTCACTCCCTCAATTTGATGTGACAGGGCCCTGACATGAATAATGGACGTGTTTCTTTCACAGGCAAATCAACTTAATTTAGCATGCTTTTATACTTTCAATAGCAAAGCCACAAGCCTGTAAATTCCATGAGATCCTTTAGGTTTGCAGAAATCTTTAGAATTAGCAGAAAACATATAAAGTAAACAGCACTTATTTTGTCAAAATACTTGAATAACTTTTATGCAGGACTTAGAGATGAATATATCACTTCCTAATCAGATTGTGATTTACATGCAGTTGAGGATGGCCTGCCCAGGCTCAGCCTGCTCTTTTGCTAAGGGAGAAAAGAGAGGCAGGAAGAATAAATCACCACAAATATTAAATAGAACTAAAATCCCAAACTCTCTTCTGAAGCTGAAGGAGAGAAGTGGAAATAGAAGAGTCTTACAGAATAAAGACTATGTTGGAGAACCCTGTTCTGTGCCCATCTCCTACACTGGGAGGACTTGCTGATTTGCACAGGGTCCTGCTGCCCAAGCAATGAGGAGAGAAAAAGAGTATTATTTACTATCTACACAGGAGGGTAAGCAACCAAAACAATACACCAGCTTTAGAAAACAACCTGCGTATGTGCAGCCGTGTGCGCTGATGGGTATTGTTTTAGAGAGGTCACGCTTAGCACCCCGTCTTGTTATGATGCTGTTGTTTTAAGGGCAACATCTTCATCTCTGTCTACACGATGCTGGAAAAGGTGCATTAAGGAGATGCTACAAGATTTGCTTTACATTTAACGAGCACCAAAACTCCTCTTTGAAGCTTCAGAAAGCAACTTCGGATTCCTCCTTGGTTGTGTGGTTTCAGGATGTACCAGGGCAAACTGGTACCTCCCTTTTGACCTACTATAAATCTTATGTGAAACCAACAACTGCAAGGATGAGCTCTGCTCTTTCCTCCCACAGAACTCCAGGAAATTAGGGTAACTTTCTCAGCTTGCCCTTTTCACCATTAGGACTCATCTGCCTGGATTGCTGCTGGCAGAAAGCAGCCTGGTAACACTGTTAAAGGAAAATAGAGGTTAACTCTACTGTCATTACTTATTATCGTAACATCAAGCAGTTGTAACAGCTCATTCATTAAAATATCCTGATAGTGTTGGTAATGTATCAGTGAATAGGTTAGTTTGAGGGGCACAAACTCTGTTGCTAAAAATCATTCTGTTTGCATAACAAGCTCTTTTTAAAAAAGCTTCCCTTTCTTTGTAGTATTAAATAAATAAAATAGGAGCTATTTTAAAAGAGAACCTCAAATGAAATGCTACTTGAGACTAAGCCATCAGCCTTGGTAGGAGGAAAAGCAGCCCATACAGATGCTGTGCTGCATTCAGCCTTGCTTCGCCAGATGAAATCAAGTTCCGTGGCTAACGGGATCCCGCATACCTCCAGGTCTGCCTGTAATAAGTAGTTAATCAGCCAATTAGGGGAACCAACAATTACAAATTGGGAAGAAGAGGAAAAGGAAATAGGAAGGGGGAATGAGTCAAGGTAAGCTGTAATCCCCTTGAAAAGGTTTCTAACATTAACTCCTAAAGAATTACGTTCTACCATACACCTTGACTGATTTGTTTTCCCCCTTGCTCCCCCTTTCCCTTTTCCTACTCGTTGGGTCAGTTAATTGGCTGATTAACTAGCAATTACCTCTGGGACTAGCTCTATATAGGGTCTCTTTTAATCTAGAATTTTATTGACAAAGGCACCAGAGCAAATTCATCTCTGGTGTAAGCTTGTTGGTTTGAATGGGCTGACACCCAGGACAAAGTTGATCCATTGTATCAGAGGCACTGTGTTTTTAAAGCATTTGATTAACTTGGGACTTCTAAAATTACATTCCTTTTCTGCAAAATCTGTTCATTTTTGGTTAGAAGAGGGAACAAGAGCTTGCAAGGGTAGTCTGTCAGATGGCAAATAACTGTCTGGAGCGGCAATATCCTCAAGCCACTGTGTCTGTGGTATAACAGCTAAACAGAGTGACACGTCCCTTCGCTCTCACGCTGGCACTACTGCAGTCTTGATGGCATGCACCTTTTACTTAGCATTGTCCATAATGATTAATTGGTCTGAATTCTGATTCTTATCAAAACAGCAGCCCAGAGAGCAGGGGACATCTCTTATCCTTGGCCACTAAGCCTGGTACGTACAGTCGGCTTCCCCGGCTAGGGGTAGGTGTGCCTAGTAGTAATGGGTGACTCAGTTTAGTGTAGCTCGGCTATACCTCATCCCCTCCCAGTCCCTCTTTGAGCCATTTTTTACGTTACTTTCCCCTCTCCTTGTTCCTGGCACTTCTGCTGGCTTCCTGCAGCCCTATGAAGGGTATTTTGTGCTGTGGGAAGCAAATTCAGTGCACTTACTGCAGTGCTCTAAGCACCGAAAAACTTAAATGGGACTCTGCAAATAGAAATCCTTCATTCTCGCATATGCCTGTGCTGTCTGGAGGGTGGAGCGACTGGTCGCTCCTGCTGCTTCCTCAGGCTGCTCTGCTGGGGAAGGAAATGCTGAAGGGGATGGATCTTACGCACGGTTACCAGGCAGGAGGGAAAGCCCGGGACAGGAGCACGGTACGGGAGGTGATGGAGATCCTGTTTTGGGAGGACTCAGTCCAAAGAGCCAACTCTGAACACTGGAGCCAAAAGGCAGAGGATCAGATTATTGAGGGATCTGGCAAATTCCCTAGAACACTGGAACCTGGCAGGAACACATTCCTCCTCACATGAAAGGGGCTCTGTATTTTATAGTTTCAAACAGTGCACGGGTTAAAGATAGGCTAGCCTGGGAAGAGAACAACTTAAATACAAGTAATATGGTTTATCTATGGGGGTGGAGAATGGAAGAAGCAATGTCTTTTACCCATGATATGCAAGGACATAAAATCCTGCTGCTGGCTGTTATTTTCTAGGCAGGAAGATGGAATAGTAACAGTTTTAGCAGCAGCACTGTAGCTACCATCCTGTTCGTGCTGCTACACATACTTCAAGGAACAGTGCAAGTGGGACAAACTAGTTTTGCAAATTCAGAGACAAAAGCCAGAGACATTAATCATAAAAATGACGGTGGGTATTTTCTAGAGGTGGAGGGACAGAGGTGGGAGATATGTTTACATCCTGCCCATCTGCAGCTATGCAGCTGTCCAGAATTAGTGTGCAGCTTTGGCAACTTCCATGGCCATCTCTGCCAGCTGGAAATGTCACCATTTCTACCTGGAGGCCACCTCTGTATGGGTTTTCACTCTTAGTCCTGTGAAGAGGGCATAACATGAGCGTTTTCTTGCTTCAGACAGATTTTTCCAAGCTATCTGGTTAAAAATGTTTAAATTAAGCCATCCAGGTTTTGTCTGGAGTGGTCTGAGGGCACTTAGAGAAGCCATCTCTAATCAAGCAAGCAGCTGGACAGTGGTGACTTCTGGACTGTGGCAACAGCTGCCTGTGGAGCGGACATCTGCCGGCATAGCATTTGGGCTATCAGTTTTACAAGTCCCTAAATAATGCTGACATTTTTGAAAAAGCCTAGTCCTTTCTCTTTCAAACTTCAGCACTGTTGTAAACTTATGAGAGGAGATTTGGACTGGCAAAACAAAGAAGAAGAGGGGGAGATAACTTTTTTTTCATAATGGGAACATACTATCTGGTTCAGTGAGCAGCTGAAAAAAAACAGTGGAAGAATGGTCTTATCCTAATTGATCTCCTTGCAAAAGAGTCTTGCTTTGCTTATCACTTAGAGTGATAAGAAACTTGTAATATAATTACCAGGATCTGAGGGATGTAGGTACCAGAGTGAGATATTAACTTTGAGTACCACTGGACCAAGTTAAATCCCACAAGGTATTTTTGAGCCTGAGGAAACCTCTCCTACCTGGTTTACCTGTTTAGTAGAGAATAATACATCTGTAGTATCACAAAAGTGATAAAACCTGTTCCTCGGATCTGGACAAAGCCAGCACAGACTTGTCACTTTGGCGGTCACAATTGTGGGTTCCCTGGAATATGGCTTATCCTAAACTTGGCCATTTAGTAGTGTTATGAAGGGGCTTGGTGGGTAACTTACCCAGAAACCACATGAATTACTAAAACACATTCCTGGCTTTGCAGTTCTGAATAGTCCTTAATGCTAAAGGGTTTGGAAGTCTCAGATGTGAAGATTTACTATATATGGCATACAGGCTGCATTGAGACAGGAGGACAGACAAAACAAACTTTATAATCATTTAAAAGCAATGTATATTAGCCTTATAAATTAAGATCCCAACTTACAGACAGAAGCAGTAACACTATTACTGAGCATGAATGGAGAAAAGAAGGGCGTGCAGTAAGAGAGTCAGAACAGTAGTGTCTGTGGTCCATCTAAGCAGTGACCATATTGCTAAGATCAAGTCCTCCAGGAATGACTTAGGTGAGCAATGCCTCTGTCCAAGGATTAAGCTTCAGTAGAAGCAGGTGGTTCTTTATTCTGTCTTCCTCCATCTGCGTTCTTTCCACAGACCATTAGCAGAGGTTTTCAGCCATAGCAGAGAGTGCGAAGGGATTGAATGGCCGGTCCAGGAACATATCCCAAGACTTGATAAACTTGACAGGTTTTCCTCTAGGCTAGAAAAATGCTTTTCATCCTGAGTTTGTTGAGGCCTTTAAGGAAAGATGCGGGTGCTATGCTGGGCTACGTACTTAAACACCACAAGTCTTCTGCCCTTGTAAAGGGAAGGAAGGGAAAAAGGGCTTTTGTGTAAACTGCGTAGTAGAAGACAACCTGCAGAAGGGACTGTTAGTCCTCTGTTGTAAAGGACACCACGCAGGGACTTTTCATGTATAGGAAAATACACATGTTAGAAATGATAAATAAAAAGTTATTTATTACAGCTTGTGAAACTCTTTTTATCATAACCTAGACACCTGTAGCCATAATCATGGTGGAAATGTGTGGTTAGTGTGTTTTTGAGGTTTGCTTTAGAAATAAAGATGTAGTCGCAGTCTGTAAAAATAAAAGGAGAATTTTTGTTTATCCCATTCTAGTTTCCTACTCATCCAAGTCTCTCAATGTTGTGTAGCCTTCAATAGTCCCTTTTATGATGGAGGGGAAGAGGG
This sequence comes from Mesitornis unicolor, assembly GCF_000695765.1. NCBI lineage: Eukaryota > Metazoa > Chordata > Aves > Mesitornithiformes > Mesitornithidae > Mesitornis > Mesitornis unicolor. The sequence continues at coordinate 50,213 of NW_010209051.1, forward strand.
AGGGGAAGCTTTAATGGGTGATAGCCTCCTATACCTGTGTGGTGAAAGCAGCTTGTTCTCAAAGGTGTATAAAGGCAGGATCCCTTTCAGTTCTGGACTGGGATTCAGGCAGCTTTTGTTCACTCCTAAATATGGGTTAGAGCTGTAAAGAGTGACATCTTAAACAGTCAGCTCATCATAACACGAGTAAGCAAGTTATAAAACAGTACAATAGGAAAATACCTGACTGCTTTTTTGTTAGTCAGTCGGTTCATCCTTTGGGCTGTGCACTGTGCTTCTGTCCTGTGCTCCTTTTTGCCAGGTCCCCTCCCACTGATGCCAAAGGCAATCGCAATAATACAAACGAGTTCAGAGCAATGATAAACTGTCACCTTTAACAAAATTAAAAATACAAAAATTGAGCTCTCCTGTTTTCCTTCTCATGCCCCCATGCATCATTGTACAGGCTCTAAACAGACAAGCCCACTATTACAATGTTGTCAGGGCCCTGCTAGTTTTCTAGTTCAAATCCTTGTTCATGCTGTTTGCTAAGTACTTGTTCACTGTGACAGCTTTCAGCAAAACAGAACACACTGAATGCTTCTTTCCAAACAGCTCTGTCCTGCTGGGCTTCAAGTGAAACAAGCCCTTCAGACTCCATCATGTGAACTTTTCATAAGGAACAATCTCCTTTAGACAACTCCTTTCAGAGATACTATCCGTGAAACTGGGACTTGGGGATGAGGTGACATCACAGCCTTCTTCCTCTGGCCAGGGTCATGGCCACCAAAGTTGTATTTGTCAGGAGGCTTCCACATGGCATGGTGCATGATTTCCTTAATTACCTAATGTTTCCCCATTAAAAAAAAAATCTACAACAACTTTGAAGTGTATTTTCGTATGTTTTCCAACCAAAGAAAGGCAAAGGCTTTTGTGCAGTCAGTCACATCCTGGGTTGTAAAAATCAGAACTGATTACTGAAACATACCTCACATGCAGTTAAATTTTAAAGGCAGATGTGCTGGAGCTGGTGGACCAGAACTGGGATAGATCTTTGCTATTTCCCTTGTTGGTGTCCATACCTTGCACCATTCCCCTCTGGCTCATTGGTCTGTGCCCTTCTTGGTAGCAGTCAAGCATGGAAACGAACAGGAGGTCTTGACGAACAAGGCAAGGTCTACATGCTCTTATCGCTGAGTTACCAAGTAAATGGGGCAAAAGGGGCTGGGTTAGAGAGTCTGGGAGCATCCAAAATGTTATGTGCACTGCAGAGGCAAGAACTTACCCCCCTGGGTCTCCTCCTGCCCCATTGCTGAGGAAAGACCTTAGAAAGGTAGCACCACCTTTCCAGGAGGCAGAGGTCAAATTGATGACCCCTGAAAGCTCTCCCAACCCAAATGACTACCATGAGCAGGGGAAAAATAGTAATGTGGTAAAAGCACAAGAGAAACAGTCATGTGGAGAAAACTGATGGGAAAGAAAGGCTGCAGGTGTATGTTTTGATGCAGAAAATGGTCCTTCAGGTAGTGGTGTGTCCCATTGAGATGGCAATGGAGCACTTATGTGGTTTTGTGCTTTTTACTCTTCTTGGTTGGTAAGCTAATATATAAAGAAAGATATCTAGTAAGTGACTTGGTATTTTATACTGTTATTTCTTTTTTACTTTTATATTGTATTAAAGAGCTGTTCTTCTGCACTGCTTTACAAGAAAAAAAAAGAAGATAACCCCAAAATGCATTAAAAAGGCATTGACATTTACCTTAAACAACCTGAAACAAAATGCCCATTGGAAAACAAATGTAAAAAAATGTCCTTCAACACCAAGTGGTGTTTGGTCCTTCATGAAAACATGCTAAGAGCATGTTAGCTGTCTACTGGTGAAATTGGTAACTGGAAATATTTTGTTTATCCACTTTCCATGATGAAATGCATCCCATTTATGAGCTCCAGAATGCATCTTTTCCTTAACACATTTGTGTACTGTGTTGTTTTCTAATAATGGATGTAAAGGTTACTAGTTCAAAGGAAAAGGAGTCTGATGTGCACAGGAATTATTAATAAGAAGGGATTCTGAAATCCCAACCTAAACCTTGCATTTTCACCAGGCTCCTGTGCCCTGTGAATTCTGGATTCACAACCAGAATCATACGAAGCAGGTGACAGCTTTGGAAGGTATCTGTATAGGCTCACACATGCCAAACTGCCTGTTACCAGAAGGATCACAGGGTTTCTCCTTCCCTTGCACCACCACTACCACCCATCTTAAACTAGCAAAATTTAGGTGAAAAATTATGGAATTATGCTCAGTAATGCTACAGAGCAAGATGTATTGGAGCACTGTATTCATGACACTGAGAAAAGGCGACACAGCAAAGGTGGTCAAAGGAGACAGCAGCCCCAGACTGCACAGGATTTGCACAGGCCCTCAGGTATGTCTGAAAGCTGTGGATCTCAGATGGTCTTATTCCCTCTGTGCTTCTATAAATATTAGTTTCCAAGCAAGGTTTTATTTATGTGGGTGACAGCGTCATTCTGTGGACCAGACAAGCTAAAGGACAAGTGATTTATATGAAAATTTGCTCTACAACATGTGTGCCCTTTGGGGTGTTTTCTGTACCATCTTTGGATTAAGTTAATCAAATAGACTGAAAAGTTTTGGTTTTTTAAATCCAGAAGTAGCAATTTGTTTTTTCCATCATTTGACTTCTTATAAGTTTTTTCCATTTTCAGTCAGATCAGGGAATAGCACTCACCTGTGTGAAACTGGCCAATAGTTCAGGATTTTGGAACAATGGCTGTGAAGAGGCCAGGAAAACTCCCTGAGACAATGACAATGAACCTTGCAAAATTCAGCAGTGACATCTCTTTGGTAAAGCCCAGTGTGCAAGCATATGGATTTTGTGGATATGGGGACAGACAAACCCTTACTATCCTATGATATTTCCACATTGTACCTTTAATTGCCTTTCCTAAGGGAGCTGGGCTGCTCCAGTTACTCTCTGTACTGGCATCATCCCTTCCCTCTCAATTCCTGTAGCGTAGATGGAAGCACTTGCATCCAGGACACAGAGGTTACTGAACAACACGTCCTCCAAGAGCACTGCCAGATGGAAACTGCAAATAAAGGCATCACTAGAAGATTAGAAAAAGTAGTAGGAGTAGTAGTAGGAGGAATTTCTTGTGCACCACTTCTATTTTCACCATCGAGGGGGTTCGTTTGTGCAACACTAAAGCAGTAGGTATTTCTTTCTGTTCCACGTACTTCTAATGAGAAATATTCACTCTTCACTGCTAGAAGTTATACACTGGATGCCTTATGCATTTTTGCCTGCAGGAATCTAGATCAGTCTGGTGAAAAATTGGAGCAGGCTTAGTGTAACTTCACAAGTTATTCATATTTCTGTGTAAATTTGTGCACACATGGAGTTATCCTATTGATGTTGTTGGGGAAGCTATTCCTCTTTCTAGCTGCATCCTACCTTAATGAGAAATCACTTCTATGTGCAATTTCACAGGTATTTTCATGCCCAAATTAAGAAGGAAACTTTGAGGACAAATTTTAAAGATACTGAACATATAATAGCTCTGCTACATTTCAGGTGGATATGTAATTTCTCAGCACTTGTGATTCCCTCACTGATATGGAAAAGGGAGACCATCTTCATGCTCAAGTGTTTATGTCTCTTTCTTATCACAACTTGGGACCACAATGCTGTGTAATTCTCATTGAGGACACTGGAAGATTTTCCTGCACCATAATTTGAGATATTAAGGCCATTTTAGCAACAGTCAGTGACTAATCATTAATCCTGCTAAAGTTTAAAGAAAAACAAACCAACAAAACAAACAAACCTGCAGAAGGAAAAGATCTTTGAAGAGTCACAGAATATTTGCAAATAAATTTATTATAATTTATATAATTAATTGTAATCTTATAAAATCATAATTTACATTAATAGTACTGCTTTAATGTGGTATGACTTAAAATGTTCATCGTATCTCATGCTGTCCAGCTCACATTCACCTGGAATAGCCAGTGATAAACAACCAGTTTTGAGGTCAGTCAGATGTGGAAGTTTGTCACAGCTTAGACTGAGTAACCTGCAGCTGTGTTTTACAGGACCTCATAAACAACCACCAGCCTGTCCTTTATCCTTTAAATTCATGAAAGACTTTATATATACACACAGAGGAAAGAAGAGTAAAAGGACTTACTCCAGATGGGAGAACTTGAATATGGAGTTATATACAGTCATGTATTGCATTTGTTTATGCTGTGTAGAGGAATATAACTTCTGTGCTTAACTTTTTCTCTAGAAGTGCCTATCGCAGATTTCAAGTGCAGGCTGTAATAAACGTAAACAAGCGTTGTATTAATTCAGCTGTGGGTTTCTCCGGTTCACTCCTCTGCATTCTCTCGTCAGGCTCAAAAAAGAGAAACGCACATTTCCAAGTGAGGGGATAAGGAGGCACTGGGATTGAGCTTTTTCTATGCAACTCTTGCTTTTTCATGATTCATTAAACCCTTTCTTCCCTTGCGTGTAATTGGACCCCTCTCATTTACATGCATGAGGGATGCATAATTCTGAGAGAGGTACTGTGGTCCGAAAAAAAAAATAGGAAGAGATGGCCAGGGCACAGGAGAGACGGGAAAACTTGGCGAGAGCGACCTGCATCCCTGGAGCGAGCGAGCTGGTCCTGCTGTGCAGGGAAGGGAAGTGCTGCTGAGAAAGCTTTGGGCTGCCTCAACTGACCCCAAACCCAATCTTTGCAGTGACCTTAGCACCCCAGAGAAGTGCTGCTCTGTCTCTGAGGCAGCAAACAGCTTGGCTGCTTGGGATTCTCTGTACACTGGCATCTGGTTAATTAATTAATTATTGCTGATAGAGCATTCAGTGCTACAGTGCAGCCTGCAGGGCGTAAATCCCAGCCACTGAAGCTGAACTGGTGGTTTTAGGGAGGCGGAAGAAGAGGCTCTGCTTCTTCTTTCCACTGCACTATGGAAAATAACTCTTCATAGCCTATGGATTTTTCCCTGGAAGACAATGTCGAGTGTTTAACAGCCTTGTTCCTCCTGCTTGCAGTGGGGAAAATTCTCCATCCAGAAGGTGAAATAGTTTAGCTGGCTTTTTACTTGGTTAAATTTCTACTTGGAAAACTACATCTCATACTTAGTAGAAACTGCTCCTCTCTTCCTTTACATAGGCTCTGTTTACCTCATCTTTACAGAGCTCTTAAATTTATTGTGTCAATGCTGAGCTATGTTGAAAAAAGCTCTAACACCATGTCTCCCATTAGTAACTCCTGGTTTATCAGTGAGTTGGAAATATAATCAAGTTCATTATGGTCTAGATACTGAAAAGCTCATTTTTTTAAGCTGTGGCTTTGACTATATAATGTACAGGGCAGGCTGTCTGTGCATGGGTCAGACAAAAAATTAAGGACTGGTTCCTGCCCTGCAGGAGAGGAACCGCTGCCTCTCAGGAACCCCTGCTCTGTCCTGCAAAGGCAGCTCTGCCTGTGGCTGCGCTCCCCAGAACTGTCAGTGGGAACAAGCAAGAATTACACTTTTCCTGGTACAAAAACCACTAGCAACATTTGTGGGCAAAGTTTAAATATCTTCATGTTTCAGGTGGATTTGTTGAAAGAGAATCTGCAGGGCACGGTGCCTTAGTCATTTTCTTCTAGAGACAGCAGTTGGTTTTACTTGTCTTGTAAATGCTTTATGGTGATGATGCTTTATGGTGGTAATAATTTGGTAATTTTTCAAACCCTTGACATAAAAAAGAATGTGATATTATCCTATGGTGTAGCACACAGGATCGTATCTATTGTTAAATATGGAAACTCAGTTCAGATTTTTTTTTTCATTTATTTTACTAATTATATTTTATAAACTAGTTGAGTACATTTGATGGAAGATAACATTCAAACACTATCAGGGTTAATATTTGTTTGCATGTTATCAGTGGGAAAAGATTTTAAGGAATGGAATGAAAAAATCCTACATAAACATATTAATGAGTGTTTCTTCTAAGCTCTTACTTTATATGCTCAAGCCCATCTTTTAGCTTAACTTCTATTTAAAATGTTGAAAGAAACTAGGAAATCCCTGCAGAGAACAGCCAGCCACACTTCTGAATTTCAATGTGTCCTAGATGAGCGCCTTTGATTTTAAATGGTAACGTTGTTGCTTTAATCAGGAGACAATCCTTATATATTAGTTGTACTGGCCTATAATTGTAAGAGCTAAATGATACACAAAACTGGATACACATCTTTGCAGACCGATTAATGGGGAGGATTGAAAGCAAAAGTAAACACTAACCTTACAAAATAAAAGAAGTTAAAAGATAAGTGTTAAGGACCTTTTTCTGTTTGGAGAATAAAACAAGATTTAGTAGCTTTCCACTTAATTTAAATGAAAAGAATCGCTACCTTACATATTGCACTGATAATGCGGGGGAGAGCGAAAACAAAACCGTCTTTGTAGCAGTGACACCTCCTATAGATGCTGTGAAGAAACTTTTCCCCTCGGTATCTACTAACCAATTCTAATTAATGCTGCACATTCCTCCACTGAAATCATTTAATGCATAACAAGGGGCGTTAAAAAAAAAAAAAGAGAGAGAGAGAGGGAGAAGAAATTCTCAATGCTGATGATTGCCCTGTTCGAATTATGGGAGTGAAAGCCCGGGCCCCCTAACCTACTGTCTATAAAGCAGAGCTTTGAAAGAGAGCTGCAGCCTACAAAAGCTGTCAATCTCCCTTGCCCCGAAAGCCTGGGTTCACATGGATTCAAGTGACAGCCCTCCTCCCCCGCACACAATACATCAATCTGTCTCTCCCCCGAGCACCCACAGCCTTTTGTGCCAGCCGCAGGTGCCTAATGTAGCACCCATGGCCGCCCCCCGGCCTCCCCTGAGAACCGGCCTTGCACAAAGAGGCCCGGGCAGGAGGAGACGGGTGGGCAGATGGGCCGGGTGCTGCTGGGGGGGCTGCTGCTGTCGCTTGGGGTCCTAACTTTTACTGGGGAGTGGGTGGGGTGTCTGCTTCAGTCCAGCATCCTCCACCTCAGTGGAAGATGGGCAAACCACTTGGGCAAACCTGGCCACCATGGGGTGTGAGGTGCTCAGTTTCTGGCATCTTGGTAAAAATGGGTGTTGCAAATGTATGACAGCACTTTCTAAGTAAATACAGAGGTAGTGGCTGCTCCTGCCTGGTACAGTGAGCTGTAAAGGGGCTCAAACTCTCAATTTCAATGGGCAAACAGGACCTGGGGACATCTCTGCTCTGAATTACCTGTGTCTGTTTGGCACAAGGGGAGAGTGGGCACCCAGCTGATGAGGCACTGAAGGATGGTCCTGGAGGTCCGTGCTGCTGGTGGCACTCTAAGAAACCTATTGCCCATGTGAAACTGGGTTTTGACCAGTGAAGATCTGGCCTGTAATAGTGTCTCAGGTCTTCTGTAGATCAAGAGTAAACTGCTTTGTCACTTGATGTCTCAGTTGCCTCTATGTAAAATGGAGTGAAGGTTTTTCTCTTCCATCCACTCCTTTCCTTGTTCATGGAAACTGTAAATTTGGGGAGATGGGAATATGTCTGTGTGATTGTACAATGGCCAGCACAGGAGGACATTTCTGCCATTAAACAAATTAGTGGCAATGGTAGATGATTAAAAAGACTTGCATCCCGGGCTACGTGCTGCTAATGCATAGGGACAGAAGTGTCACTGGTTCATCTGCTGCTGCTTTCCATGGCTGAACTGTGAATGGTTTTTTTCCCCACTTTAGATCTGCAATACTGAGTCAGATTTGGAGAATCCAGAGGACAGTTGTGGATGTGGATGTGCATAGCTTAATGTGTCAGGAAACTACTCAAGGAAATTGGATGTGGAGAAGATGACAGCTCCTCCATGCACATGCCACTACAAGTGTGCATAACTGACTATTAATGTTGGTTTTTTATCCCCAACACTTACAGCACAGACCTTCTATTCTGATCTCTTTCAGTGGAAGCACATAGTCTGCTCCTGAGTAAACCAAGAAGCCTTGTAATCCCAGAAGTTACTCAATAACCTTGTCTTTACTGAAGTTAAAATGTGCATGAAATAAGATACTTTCAATTCCCCTTTATATACATCAAATACAAACAAGTAATCAAACAAAAAATAACAGCACAAGCTTGACTTCCTTAAATCACTTTTCACATAATTTTGTTCTATAATGTCCCAGCCAGTCTCCCTTTCTCATCACCATTACTTCAGAGCTGCAGCCTCACCTGCAGGCTTTGCTGGGCGGTGAGGACATCCCAGAGCTCAGTAGCATGGCCGCTACAGCAGCCTGACTCCTACAGCACTGAGTTGAGTGCAGGCTAATTGCTGAAGTATTTCCTTTGCTTTTGGTGAGGATTTGCTTCAGTGGTTGCAAATTAAAGTGACACTGCAATTCAAGTCAGCACAATGAAATGATGCTCTCGCTGCTTTGATCTTGGTCCTTAGATAGATAACTCCTTAAAAATAAAAAAGGAACTGCTGACTAATTTGGTACTAAGTATCAGTCAGAGATCAAAAATGTCAGTGAGAGCCTGCTTGTAGGTGTGATGATAACATCTGTGGGTGAAGACAGGTAAAAAATGCCTGATTCTCCTGTAGCAGCTAAGCCTGTTCCACTTTGCTGGCTGAAGAGCTACATTTCAACTTTTGTTTCAGAAGGATGTTTTAAAAACACCAACCAGAGCTGGGGCTAAGAGAAACAGCAGTGCAGAACAGTGCAAGCCAGCCAGGTGAGTCTAGTGACAAAACAGTTTGTTCTGGGCTTATTTAAGGGAAAAAAAAATATTACAGATATAGGATACCAGCTCTGTTGCAGCGAAGCAAGAAGCTCAGCATATGAACAGAAACACTTTCATTGCTGTTAACTCTTTCTCAGTTTGGATTGACAGAGCACCTTCAGGCAGATTTTGAGCCTTCTATCAAAATATGTGACAAAAGCAAATTCACTCTGGCATTGGCTTGTCTCAGCAATTTCTTACAGTATGTGATCAAATGCTCATGTTGCCTGATACTTACGGGTTTTTTCACTCACCTTCAAGACTAGATGAGTTGATTATTCAGTACATCAGAACAAAGAAAAGCTTAAAGGTTTCAAGTTGAGTTTTATCTACGACAGGTTCCTACTGATGTCAATAGTAAAAATTCTCTACCTTCAAGTGTAGGACCAAATCATTAAATTGGAGGCTTATAGCAATTCTCATCTTTGCTTCTGGGAATGTTCCCGTCAAGTAGCAGCTTTTGTTTCCTTCTCTTGGCTGAGTCAGTTCCAAAGTACCTTGAAGATCTAGTGTTTAATACAGTTCAATAAAAACAGGTATGCCCAAACTGTGCTGGGACAGGAAAACAGTGCAAAACAAAACTTACATGGGTAGCATCATGCTTTGATTTCCTTCTTGACCTCAATCTTAGATTTTAAATTCTTGTGGCCACAAACAATATGGATGGATCTTACAGGCCAATGTTTCCCTGAAGTCAGCACTTCACCATAGCTTTTAGAAACACCCTTTTGCCTTGAGCAGGGGTTCCAGCAGGCAATCTGAAAAAAATAAGTTGACATACCTGACCTCTCTGTTATGATTATCTGCAGAAGTCAGGGTTTGGCAGTCCTGGCTAAACAGTGCTCTGAATTAAGTTTCGTTCTCCTGAAATTAAACACCTTAGGAGAAGTTTAAAGCTATGCCAGGCTCAGGAAAAAGTAGTCTAAATATGACATCCCTTTTTCGAAGGCAGCTACTATCACTGAACAACGAATTAAAAAAAAAAAGCAACAAACCAACAAACTAGGCTAGCTCTTCAAATTACCTATCTGTTTCTTTCTTATATAAGCAACCTCCTGCACACACACAGGTTAAAAATAAAGGCAACAACCTGGACGCTACGATGAGCTTAACTTATCTGAAGTACGCTTTGCAGTAAGGAAACTGGAAGCAAACTATGGAAGTGATTCATTAGCCATATATTCTGCTTCAGCACAGCATTGCAGACAGTTACTCTGGGCCTTAATTGCTTCTGTTAACATCACATTCTAGAGCTCATTAGTGATAAACAATGTGTATTAGTATCATTCAGACAAGAACTAAAGATTAAAGTAGAAATCCATTTGCTGTGATGGCTATTAGTCAATTCAGAGCTGTTGAATGATGCTTGAAAATCTAATGTGAATTGAGAGAGTCAATATTTCATCAGGCAGATCCTCTCATCTTCCTCTGAAAAGTTGTTTTTTTTTTTGCCTAAAAGGAGTTACTTAATGAAAAGCACATGCTTGAAAAGGACACATACTATGTACTGCCTTCTTGGTCTCCTCAACAGTTTAAATTATAAAGAGTTGATAAGGCCAATTTTGGGGCTGATAGAAGCATGTCCACTTTAGGACGATTGTCATGCTTCTCTCAGTGGTAAATCTGACCCAGTGTTACTAGCTTAAAATAGTTTCAAATGTACAGATTTCTCAGTTTTGATTCCATTTTCTGGCTCCAGGCAGGTCACTTGTTTTTTTGTAAGCGACTATATATTGGGATTTCTCCAGATGCGACTGACTGAGAGCACGACTTGTTACTCCTTGCTCTTAATTCACAGTAAAGAGATTCCACAAATGGCTCAGCACCAGAGATATGATCATGAAATGTGCCAGGGCACAAATAGTCTTGTTCATACTCAGGAGCAGTTGTAGGGTATGTTCACCTGAGGAACAAACGTGATGTGGGTGATGCAAGTCCTGTAGTGGGGCTCCTGTTTCCTGGCCTGGAAAAGTAAGTCACATCTGTCCTTCTGGTGTTTGTTCTCCCACGTAAAGGGATGAAGTAAAATGAGGGAGTATATCAAGTAAAGGGGGCAAATGGGGTCCTGGGTATCTGAATGAAAGCCCAGTTCAGGTGTTCAAGTTTATAGGAGGATCTGGAATGTCTTGAGAGAGTTCAAAGGAATTTGCAAAAAGGAACTTACCTGTTAATGTTAAATCTGAGAAACTGCCTCTCTTTAGTTTCTTTTTAAATAACAGTAGAGACATAGTTTGACTATTGAGTTACTTACAGAACAGGAGATCTGAAAAGGAGGCCCTTCTATGAGTGTTTATAAAAGGCCTTCAGCTAGAAGCAAAAATTTCCTACCTCCAGTGAAGGTGCCATTTCTTACCAATAAGGAGATTGTGCATTGAAAGGTGACTTCATAGAGTGTCACTGTCTGAAATATATCTCCAAGATGTACTTTGTTTAACCTCCAGGAAAAATCTGTACATGCAGGAGATCAGACTAGATGACCCTAATGCTGCCTATCATAGCGCTCAGAACCCAAACTTCTGTGAAAGTTGGGTGAGTACTGGAAAATCAGCTGGGTGTATTTGCATGAAATCGCATGTCATTTCTCTTGACAAGTTTCACATATGAACTGTCTGTCCCTCACCAGATGAACCCAAATTTCTCCTACATTTTTTTGTTTGCTATCTGTGATGTGGTTCATCTAAACGAATGAGGAAGTCAGCAGAAGGGTTTCTGTTATCACAGACCACCTATGCCTGATGCTGAAATGTCTGCAGCCGTGTTTAGGGTGATAATTGCTTATGTCAGCACAATGATCTCATTTTAATCCTTGTTTCCTATTTATTGCCCAGTGCATTAATTTCTTTCTCTTTTAAGCAGAATTAAGAGGGCATTTCAGTTTACAGGAGGCAGCACAGCTGATCCCTGTGGCTGCATTTGCCAAACTCCCAGACTTTTCAGAACAAAACTGCCTGAAGTTACCCTGCCCACTTCTTTCTCCAAAAGGCTCTGAGTGTCAAACGCTCACTGCTAATCCTGCCTTTATTCCTCCCAGCTGAGAGCTGGATCCACTTTGCGGCTCCCACAGGAACAACTGAACAGCGAGGGGCTCTCCCCTGCAGCAGGGAAGAGAAAGACGATGATAATAACGAGGAGGAAGGCACTTTTGCCCAGTGCCTGGTTTTAAGAGCGCACCCTGGAGCAGCCTTCCTGTATCTGTGGACGGGGAGCGCCGCCTGCCGCAGCTGCCACACTGAGCAGGATGCTTCTGGAGCTACCTCTAATATCTTAGTTTAACCTCAGCTCCAGACTTTTTCAGCTGCTCAGCTCGAGGCTGGAATTCAGGTAATGCCCTCCTTGGCTGTCACTGATGTCCAGAGTGATGCAGGAGGAGAAGCACTGATGGGAGTACTACAGTTTGTCTAGGAAAAAGAATTCATTGCTCGTGAGTCCTCTTCTGTTTTCATTTTCCAAATGTAAAGAAAACTTTTTTTTTAATTTTTTGAGAATCAGCACACTTTCAGATGTCAATAATACTGACATGAGTATTAAAATGAGTACTAAAGAGGCAGACTCGTTTATCTTAAAAGTCTTTTCCAACCAAAACCATTCTATGATTTCATAACCTAAGCCTTTAGAGGATCATTTCAGCAGGTACAGAGCAGCTAATTGCCACTATTAATCAGAAGAAAATCTTAATTTACACCAACTGAGGGTATTAATTTTCTGCAAAACAGCAAAAAAAAAAAAGGAGCTGTTAACAATGGTCTGTCTGTGAGTCAGGACCCTCCCTGCAGCCTATGGTCTTGCAAACCAATTTGATTGATGATTGTCAGAGCCCTGAGGGCACTAATAGTCCTTAATGGCCCTGAGCAGACTCACATGAGGACTCCCCTCCACACCCTGCCCATAGGCTCAGGAGCCCATTTTAATCTGAGCCCTGGACTTTCAGTATCTGTTTGAGCTGCTTCGCAGGTCTGTGGCCAAGCCACAGCCATACCTTGTCTGTCCTTGGACCCTGTTCGTTATTGGATCCATCTCATCACCATGGCCCTGCCTGGTCATTCCAGGGCTGTGTCTGATGTTGGATATTTTTGCCAGACCCTATCCTGAGCTGTGGATTGACTTCCTAAACTTGACTTTGGACCTACCTTGTCACCACGGGCTTGTCTGGTGATTCAGGATCTTGTCTGAACCTGATTGGCCCCCTGACCTGCCCTGCTACCTCACTGGCGGTGGTGGGATGGGTGCTGGCTGGTGAGGTCCTGCCCTGCTGCCTGGGTTATCCCCTCGAGTCCTGGCTCCTTATTCCTTGGAGAGCAGCTGGCCTTTGCTGCAGTCTGGAAATGATCTAACAGATCAGCTAAATGATACTAGTTTATAGCTGCTACGTGCTACCAAGTCTTAACAGAGACCAGGTTGACATGATGCAGTTCTACTATAACTGTTGATACCTCTTCATTCTTTTGCAGAACTCATCCGAGACAATTGTGAAGGAGAAGAAACTTTATTTCTCAGGTGCAATATAAGCACTGCTATGATAAGAAGCCAGCAGTTATGCTACAAGTCCTGGGTTGTCTTCCCTGCCCAGCAAAGCCTGCTGGTTAGGATGTATTTCAGAAATAACATGGCTGTGTGAGGGCAAAAGGAGACTTGGTGGGGCAATCACATTGTGCAGAGCAGCACCTCACAACCAGATGTCTCTGTGTGGGGTCATCTTCCAGACATGAGAGAGATGGAGGAGTGCAGTATGACTAGGGTAGAAGGAGAGATATACTGCTTTGCTGCAGTGCTGATGAGGAGGTGGTGGAATTGAGCGGTGGCAGAAGGCTCTTATCTGTGTTGGTCTGAGGAGTCCTGGATGTGCAGGTAAGTGGGTTGCTGGGCAAATGTGCCAGTGCCTCCTCAGGGCTCTGCCAGACACTGTCAGAAGTGATTTTCAGAGTTAGCCTCCCTCTACTCACACCTCAGTGGCCCTGATGCCCACCTCCCTCTGCAAAGCTGAAAATCCCATGTCAAGTCCTGCATCTCACCTTCTCTGGCCTAGTTGCTGTTTGGTGGTTCTGGTCCCTTTGTATCTGGCATGTCTCCATGTCCTTTGACTTCTTTTTGATCTGTGGTACTGAAATGGAAACAATGGTTGCCTGAAGCAGCTTTCTGAAGGAAATATTGCCCAGCTCCAAAGGAAACAGAGAAGGAGAAGATTTGAGCATAGAAAGATGCCCAAAATGCAATCCCCAACTTGAAAGAGCTGAAGTATAACCTAACAGAAAAGGCTCTGATGGACAGACCTATGTCCTGTGTAGCAGCCAAGGGTAAGTGAAAAGCACTGTGGTATTGGATATTTATCTTGATCTCACCAGGAGCTGCAGGTTCTCTGACCCTGGAGAAATGCCTGAAGCAGGAGCACTGGAGATTTGCAGGAGGCTGGGGATAACGCACCACCAGATAAGCTCTGTGTTGCTCAGATTTTGCAGAAGAGACTTCATTTGAAAGAACTTACCTCAGTGGGAGCTTTCTGTACTGCAGAAAGACTAAAACTCACTTCATTGAACTGGGAAACGGTCTGAGGAGCAGATGCATCAATGGCGTTCTGTGGAGACCTAAAAATTGTAGAGAGATGTTTTGCCTGGCCTTTTGAACTCATTTGTACATCATGGTAAGCAGCTGTCCTAGAATCATAGAACGTATTGGTGGGGAAGGGACCTTTAAAGATCATCTGGTCCAACTCCACAGCAGTGTACAGGGACAGTGTTACCAGATCAGGTTGCTCAGAGCCCCATCAAGTCTGACCTTGAATATTTCCAGGGATGGGACCTCCACTGCCTTTCTCGGCAACCTGTTCCAGTGATCTGCCACCCTCATATTGAAGAGCTTTTTCCTAATATCCAACCTAAATCTACCCTTTTCTAGTTTAAAACCATTACTACTTGTCCTACTGCTACATGCCCTGGTGAGCAGTTGTTCCATTGTTCAACTTGTTCCATTGGCCAACAAAATCCCCTCGGACAATAACAAGACTTTGGGCCTTTGGACTGATGCCACATTTAGAAAAGGTCAAGATTTCCTTCCTTAGAAGGTAAGCTTTCTATGAATCTTTAGAAATACAGGTAACAGTAACATAAAAACTCCGAGCAACTTTGTACCTACTCTCTTTGCAGTTATGCTGATACCAGTCTTCAGTCTGAAAACCCAGCTGCAGCAGAGGAAATGAGAAACCAGTGCTGGTTACGTGTGTTCAGCTCTCCTTCAAGCAAGGGCAGAGTCCTACACTTAGTTCAACACTTTGCTGTCACTTTTTGCCCATCTTGCTTTTGTGTATCAACTACTGAGCAGAATGCAGTTGCATGACTGCAGGTCACACAAGAGAGCTGCTGTGGATAGGCAATGAATTGGTCTATAGGAAGTGCCTAAGAACAGGAAGTTGCTAACAGATCCATCAGATCCTTTTCCAAAATAGTATCTGTGTCCTGCAATACTGTTTTTTAGACTGCTGGCAGGGATGTAGGCTTTTGCAACAAGCAACACTCCCTTACACAGACAGTGCTTCTGTTCCTGAAGAGAAATGGCTGTGGCATAGCAGGAAAGAGAGGAGCAGCTCTACTCACAGCCCTGGAGCCACACACTTATGCTTCTTCTGAGCCACATAGCTGATGACAGACTTCCCAAAGAATATCTTGTCTTTGGAATAACACGAGAATGAACTAAAGCATGGTAAAGTACTATTTTATGCGTTTCATGATGGTTTTTGGTGCAGGAAGTTGGTAGGGTTATATTCACTTGCACCCCTCTGTATTTCTCTCACCTGGTTGGCTTTACAGATTTATTTTTCACGTGAAGACAAGCTGGAAGTAGGGCTTGTTACACTGAGCACTTAGGGCTCTAATGTGGAACTCATCCCCTGTGAAGACATCTGCTTTGAAATCTCTTATCTGTGAGGTAAGAAGTCTCATATAAGAGGTAAACTGACAGAGGGGAAAACCACTTTCATTGCAGACTGTGAGCATAGCTCTTGGATGTTTAAAGCAGTTCTTGTATAGTGAGAAGATTACCCTGAGACTCTTATGACTGTTCCAGTTCAATAGCAGCTTGTCTGGGGAAGAGTGTGCAGAGCTGCTGGAGTAGAACTGCCCACAGAGGCTGACCTGGAATGGGTTGGTCCATGGAGTAATTCAGGTTGGAAGGGACCGACTGCCTGCACAAAGCAGATCTAGTTCTAGCAGGTGTCTCGGGGCCTTGTGCTGTTGAATTTACACCTTCCTCATGGTCTGAAATGATGGAGTGCTTTCTTCAGGCCTTTGTGGTCACTGTGCTGTGTGGGGACTAATAGGAGTTTTGTATGATGTTTCAGCTATATCATGGTATGATGTGAGACCTCCTGCACAGAGAAATGAAGCTGTGACCATCCTGTGGAGAGGCCAGAGAGGAGCTGGCTCTCCCTGCCCGCTTTTTCTTGACTGGGCTGGATTTCTGGGGTCTGGGTTAGCCCAAGTAAGAGGCAAGACCTTTTACACCAGCACATCCAGAGGCAGGTGCCTTCCTGTCTGGAGCAGATATTTTAAATGCACTTTGCAATGTTCTTTGGTTCTTCTGCCATCGTGTGGCTGACAGAAGGAAGCAGGGTTGGTTATCCACTGCACATGGTAAGAGCTTAATTCCTTTAGTGACAGCTTAATGAATAAGAGACCTTCTAATAAGGATTGTGAGCTTTCTCCCTTGTTTCAACCCTCTATCAGGGAAAAGAGGATTTACAACACTCAGACAGCTCTCCACTCCCAGCCAGAACAGGGGAGTAACTGGGAAGGGCTCCTCAGCTTGTGGTGAAGGAGTTTGTGATCCCTGTCCCAGCAGATGCTGAGTACTGAGGACCTCCAGCAGTGGAGCTGTGCAGGGTGTTGCTGTGGAGAGGCTGGTGGGGAAGAGCTCATGGTGTCTTCAACCAACCTGAAGATGCAGCAGGGCTTTTGAAAGCCGAGTCAGGTGAATGCCTGCCAGCACAGCCCATGAGAGATGCAGAGCAGAGAAAGGCAGAAGCCATTCCCATTGTCGAGGTTCTTGCCAGCAATATCAAGGTGGCAATGACTGCAGTGTGAGCAGGAGCATGTGTGAAAGCATGGGGAGCAAGCCCCTAGGGGTGTGATGGGGTCTGATCACTGGCATCCCAATCCGTGTCATACACTGGTGATCCTTGTTAAACCACTTGGGCACTGGTGTTGGTGCTTGTCAGTAAGTGTGAATGTACGAAATCTTACGAATGCACGTGAGTGGGTTAAATCATGTTATTTGGAGAGAGTGGAAATAAATGGCTCTCCTACAAGTGCTACAAGTCTCTCAACTTCTACAAAGGAACAAAAAGCAGATGGAGCCTTTAGTTTCCAATATTTAATCATATTGAAACAGTGCTGCTCATACTGATTTATGAGAGTGACGGCCTTGCAAATAGAATGTATTAGTGTAAGTAGTTTAAGTTGCACTTTCATCAATTTTTATAAAAAAAGAAGGAGAGATCAAGGTGGTACAAGAACATTATTTGTAAAAGGGGCAGGAGGGAGAGAAGGAAACAACAAGAGGACACTTCCTTCTCCAGCACTGAAAGGAGAGGAATGATGCAGCTGGGATATGAACGTGACTGTCAGCTGCTGCCTCTCAGCACTGGCAGCACAGCAGTGTGATCTTCCCAACGAGGACCTGGGTGAAAAGCAGGAGCTGAGGAGCTGTGTGAGCTGCCCTTTTTGTATGCCGAGGGTTGGGATTCTTCTGCTGTGTCTTAAATTAACCAAGTGTTGCATTGTCTTAGCTGTGGCTTTCTCCAAATCTCATACCCAAAAGCAGAAATGATGCAGCATGTTGCTAATGTGGGATTCATGCTCAACTGTTTTCTGAGAAATAGCTCCACAGTGAGGTGAACACAGGCATCCTCGTGCTCTGTCTCCAGCAGCCTCCAAATTGTGCTGACAGAATTACATGCTTTAGGTCTGCTTCCTTCCTTCTGAAGCCTTGTACTGATGGGTAATGAATACAGACTCCTGTGGCTGCTTCTTCTGAAGGGTTATCTGCAAAACAGTCTCACTTACTCTTTGGTGCTTGTCCTGGTTTGAGCTAGATAGAACTAATTCTCTATTTAGTGATTTTACTTTTTCAGTCAAGTCTCTTCCAAGTGACTACTTTGTGAAACTAATGGCATGTTTTTTCCAGGCAGTGTCTGCTTCTACAAGTGCTAGTGCTTGATGTTTATAGTTCCTATTACATATGGTATGTAAATATAGCTCTTGCTTATACTTGCGCCTATGGAGACCAAGGCCACTGCCACATCATGGGTACCGTATTGGGGTGTCACAAATGAGGTGTTGCACCTGTGGGGAGGAGCAAACAGGACAGATGACTCAAAGCTGACCAACTAGGTATTCCGTCCCATGTAGAATCATAGAGTGTGCTGGGTTGGAAGAGACCTTTGAAGATCAGGGACATTGTTACTTGATCAGGTTGCTCAGAGCCCCATCAAGTCTGACCTTGAATATCTCCAGGGATGGGGCCTCCACCACCTCTCTGGGCAACCTGTTCCAGTGATCATATATGTCATGCCCAGTATAAAGATGAGGGACCACAAGGGTCAAGCTCTCTTATCCTTGTCTGCTGCTTCTGGCATGGCCAATGTCTGAGCAGAACCCTGCTAATTCATCTGCCTTTGATGCCGATCCATCAATTCCTGCATCTAGTTCCTGAATCTTGCTCCCATCTGCTGCTGAGTCCGGTCTGGGACTTTTCCAATGTTCTGCAGAACCTCTGGTGATGTAAAGATCATTGGGGGGGGCAGGGTGGGTAGAAAGGATTTTATCTTGGTTTTGTATATATTTGTATATATTTCCTTATTTTCTTGTTTACATTATTATCTTGTATTGTTATTGTTTCATTAAACCTGTTTTAGTTTTCTTCTCCAGCCCATAAGTCTCTCTCCCTTATTTGCTTTCCCTTCCCCTCCTGGGGAGGGGAAAGGGGTTAATAGAGAGCATCAGTCAGTCATTTAGTGGCCAGCCCAGCCTTAAACCATGACAGTGTTCCAGCTGCTGTATCCCCATATAAGCTTCAGAGATTCTGCTGTGTACACATCTCCTCCCTGCACTGCCAGATGGCAACTCTTCCCTACTGAGATTTTCAGATGCCTTGAACAAATCTTGCCTCGTCTCTCCTCACCTCACCAAAAAGATTTTCTTTTCCCTGCTATGTCTCTGTTACTCTCATTTACAGAGTTCCCAATGCTCTACACAAACAAATGCAGAGAAGAGAGGAAGGGAGGAAGAAATTATATCATGAGAATTCAAGGCAGTTTTCCATTGCCTCGCCCTAACATAAGCACTATAGCAGGGTAACAAGCCAGGAAAGTAAGATTTACAAGAAGAGCTACACTTCTGGATGCAGAAGCTAAAGTAAACAAATCAATTTTAGCAAGCTCTTAGGTAAAGTGAATGCTGAGAAGTGCAGGACTGCAAGGAGCAGAGCTAAGAGTAAGTGGTGAGGTAGCCTCCCTGTGCAACACCGACATGGATTGAGTTGACAGGGTCAGCTGCTGATGAGTCCATGTCAACTTGTCTCCTGTCCATGGAACTTTACCCAAAGCACTAACTAATCAGAGCAATTGGTCCTTAGACATTAGTTACAGACCTTCCTAGGAAGCACTTTTTTTTTGCCAAGCTGCTCTAACTCCGCTGCATGTCGCAGCCACCCACCTACCAGCCATAGTCACTTTGTCTTAGGAGCACCACCTCAGGGACTGTTGGGTCCTCTGATGGGACCTCTCATTTCAGCCTCTGGGAAGTCAGTGGTTGGGTGTCCAGAGGTAGATTGGGGTTTAGATTTGTTCATTCACCATTTCAGGGCACTTCTGTGTCTTCTGACACTCCTTGTCTGGGGTGGGGCTGTGCTTCTCACTAAGGCTTGAAGCTCTTTCAGGCTTTATTGTGTCATCACAGCATCATCTGTGTTTGTACAAGACTCCTGTGAGGAAAAAATAACAAAACTGCAGCCAGAAGAACATAACTGTTGAGCCAGATGGTAGCTCCCTTGCCTATACACATTCAAGTTTTTCTTACAATGCAAGACCCAGTTTCATCCAGCACAGCATAATTTCAGTAACATGGTAAGTCTTTAAACAGGTAGCATCCATGGTACCCTAAGGACAGAGGCTGACTTGGTGTCATGTTCTGGTCCTTTCTGCATCATGCAACATGTAATTGTAGCCAAGGTACAGAACAATCCTACAGGAAACCTCAGAGTTTCACTCTGGCAGCCACCAGCGCTACAGCCTGCAACAGCTACACTGGACACAAACACTGGGTTTACAGCAATACACGCTTCCTCTGCCCTGGTCAGGACTGAGATGTAGCCCAAGAAATACAAGCATTTATACCTAGTGGCTTGGTGGCAGCTTAAGAATTTCTGTATTAGAGGGTGTCCAAAAGTTCCCTCTTCACACTCTTCTGTACCCTGATACATTCCTGTCAAGAAATGAAAACAGTGACTATGCTCCAGCTGCTCTGTTCTGTCTCCTTTACTCCAGCCAGTGATGTACCATGTCCAGCATGATGGTACACCTCTCATAGCCCGCTGCGAGCCCAGGTTATACCCTAAACCCACAAGGTAAAATACACAGGGACTTAATGACATTATCCCCTACAGTTTCAGAAATGTGCCTGTTTAACAGATGCCTCCTATTTTTCTGGGCAAAAAAACCAAACCAAACAACAAACAAAAAAACTGTTCTGCTGACAGTGCCATGCAGGGTATGGAGCAGCACATCCCAACAGCTGTGCAGTGATTCACAACTGGCTATGAGTACCCTTGGTCCAATAGGCTTGCACCTGATGCCCACCCCTCTGCCACTACTCAGTGCTCTGAATACACAATAGTCACTGCAGAACTATGTCTGGAAAAGCTCATTCCCCTGCCTGACAGCCATAACTGCAAGGTATAAAGAAGACACATGTCCTCCAACCACCTATTCCCTTCATCTCACCTCTAGGACATTTCTTACTCAGTAGACTGAATAGGTCCATTTTCCTCACAGCCTCTCTTTTTCTGAACCAGAAAGCAAGCTACATAGTGCTCCAAATCCCACACAGAACTGTAAGTCTCTACACCTTAACATTTAAATATTTACACGTACAAGCACTAAAAGCTTCTTCATAACTTCTCCACTCCAGAAGCTGAAGGACAGAGGAGAGGTTGCGGACCATGACTTAGCTTAAAAGCAGCTACTCATTTCACCACAAGGGCACTGCAGCTCCAGAGCCTCTCCCCAGCACTACAGACACACCAGTGCTCAGATCCCGGAGCTCTTCACAGAGGACTTGCTGCCACTGTGGTACAGACGAGAGGTTCAGATCACTCAGCAAATGACAGTCTCATAACATGTGTAATTTAAAAGCTAAATATAGTAACAGGATGATGCTTGACAGTGTTCCTTTAATAAAAAAATAGATATATGCCCAAAGATTTATCCCTTTCAAATGAGAATTTGATACCTGATGATAGCTCTTTTTCAAGCACCTATGCTTTCCACTCCTACAATTGTCATTTTACCCACTGTAAAATCCCAAAGGCTGTATTAACTTGAATTAAATGGAAAGCCTTTGAATATCCATGCTTAAATGCAGGTACCCAAGGCACAAAAGCCAGCAATGTTGTCCCCCTCCAGCATGCTTGTGGAGTCAGCAGTGCTCAGTGATTCAGCTACTCAAAACTGAGACATAATGATCCACCTCTGTGCCTTGCTGAAGGACATGGAGCAGACCTAAGGGTTCGCCCTGCGTTTCCCAGCAGCCAACCCACAACACAGCACAAAGCATGTTGTAATGCAGCTGCTCAAAGGAAGAGCTTGCCTTGTCACAGGCTTGGCTGCAGGAAGGCAGAGCTCTTCAACCTCTTTGCTGGCTTTATTCGCTGCTTCTGGTGGGCTGAGCACACTTCCATTTCGACAGACAGAAGATGCAACCATCAGGGCCATAATTCAAGATGATATTTGCATTCAGTGAGTTTTCAGTCTCACCTTTTATCTCTGCTATCTGGGCCTGTGTCCCCCAAATGCCCACTGTCTCCAATGAGAAACAAACCAGACGAACAGAAATTAAAGTTCTCCATCCCCCAACCAAGTTCACCTGACACCAGTAACTGCTTTGCTTCTGAATACCTGCCTCTAGCCTTATGGCCAAGAGAACACCTGGCTCTGCAACAGCACATTTGATGCCTTGTGCCGATGCATTATACTTTATGACATGAATTTTGAAAGCTCCTCAGTGTTCTCAGTTATAAAAGCAGCTGATAAGACAGTGGAGGTTTATCCAAGCATTGCTTCAAGACATGAGACTGGCAGCTCATCAATAGGGATGGGAAACTAGGCACTGAAATGCGTCACATGAAACAACGCTTCCTTAAGCAGGATGCTAAAAATAGAAAAGCAAACCTGCTCTTTCTAAAACATACTGTTCCCTTAGTGCTACTGAACATGCCCTGTTCCCAAAGCCAGCATAACAGATGGGTATCTGCACTCAAGTCAGATAGGAAAGGAGGTACATGTCTCTCACCTGCTTTCTTAATGATCACTCAGTAGATTGATTTGAGGTTCTCGAAAAATGAAGTGGCCTGGACAAAAAAAACCTTCCCAGAGACTCCCAAGCTCCTTCTGGGGGCCTAATGGGGACCTATGCTCCAAATGCAACTAATAATAAGCTTCAGCAGCATTGGTAAGTCACTCAGGCAGGTGAGCTGAGAGCATCAAAAAGCAGGAGGAGTGTTTCTCAGGACACTGCCAGCAATTCCCTCCCTACCAGAGGATGGAAATACAAGTGGAATAAAGAACCAAAGCTCAGCTTTGATCTGGACTTACTCAGCTCAGTGGCAAAAGTATAAATCAAGTATGTCTGTGTGGTGGGTTGACCCTGGCTGGACACCAGGTGCCCACAAAAGCTGCTCTATCTCAGCCCTCCTCAGATGGACAGTGGAAAGGAAATACAATGAAATGCTCATGGACTGTTTCTCTCACACTGAAGCACTGGTCTGGGAGCACAGGCTCCCACTCACCATCAAGTGAGTTGGCACTTGTCAGCTGAGACATAATTGCTCTCCACATACACAAAGCTTCTCCTGCAAAGAAATCACACCAGGCTGGGCTCACTGATGCGAACGCATTTTGCTTGGTATCTTGAATTTGCACAGTGAATGACTGCCTCATCTGATGGGCATGGACTTGTCCCCTCAGAAGTGCAAGAAGGTTCATCAGTCACAGTGGGACCATGCTTGGCTGGCAGGCAGCTCTTCATTCCCTTCTTTGCTCTGCCCAGCAGTTCACTCCTAAGGTATTGACCCTGATTTCAGTTCATGGCTCCAGTAGGTTCAAGTCAAGGACAGGTAGGTTCTGGTCAGATTGTTTGCAATTCAGAGTATTTATTGCATTTTTAATAAAGTCTGGTCACAGAACATGTGTAGAATGCTTTACTACTGTGAAAATGGACCATGCACTTATTAAATATTTTAAAAGGTGAGACAGAAATTAGCAGAAATGACCTTCAGATGGCATTTCAACTCTTGCCTTCTGTCTGGAGACACATTCCTCAGAACACAGGAGTTACTGGCTTTCCTCCCAGCTCCTAACCCACATTCGTTGGCACACGTTCGTTCTTGGAAGAACAGCAGTGTAGATCTGAAGAAACTTGTGCCCATGGCAGGACAGCAATAAAATTTAGGATGGGGTTTATGTTCAGCTAGCACTGTCTTCACTTTAGAAATCATTGCATTTCCTTCTCTCACAAATATAGGTAGCTTTCAGGACTAGCTTTCATGGTCCCAGAGCCACTATACTTCAGGAAACAGACCTAAATTTCAGTCAGAGAACTCAAACTTAAACAACACAGAAAAAGTGAAAAAATTGCTAGTTTGAACCCAAATAAAGTCATTTCAGTACTAACACAGCAATCTACACCGGTGCAACTTACCAGGAAGGACTCAGAGGCTCTGGGAGGCCAATGCACTTCTTGACCAAGTCACCACTATAGTCCAAAACCCAAAAAGGTTCCCTTTCCTAGAAGAATTGGATACTTCTTTTCTGAAATCACTCAACACAAACCTTCTTTATGTAATGAAGAAAAATTTACACTGATTTTGACTTAAGAGCTGCTGATCCCAGAGGCAGGCACCTGAATTGCAGCAGACATGTTTAGAGCCAGAGCAATGATGCCATTAGTGCCAGGATGACAGCACCATGCTCCCACCTGTACCTGGGACAGCCACATGGCAAGAATGAGGAACATCGCAAACTGCCAGAGCACAGACGTGGGGAAACCGAGCAGCTCCTCCAATGCCACAAAACCTGCTCTCCAGGGCACAGTTCACATGCAGGTTACTGCTGAAGTGTACTGCAGGAGTCTGACTTCAGCTTGTCTGGCAGTTCCTCAACTCAGTTGATTTCAAAAAATTGCAGCAGCACATATTTCAAAAGGCACTTGCTAAAGTACCTAACGTGGTAGGTCCCCCATTGCTACAGTCATCTGGCCTTAACCCTGCCGTATGGGACCTGTCTGCATAAACCATGCTACTGTTGTGATGCATAAACCCACCATGGATGAGAGAACAATTAACGAGTATGAAACCTTGTGTTGTTTTTCAGTTGAAAAAGAAGTCTGGGAATTTGGAAGGCTGGTTTTTTAAAAGCTGACTAGTATGTCAAGGGAAAAAAAAAAGAAGAAAATAAGAAGAGAATCAGCCTTTTGCATGTGATTCATGTCTGAAAACACCCACGCAGCTCTTCACATTGACCTCAAAAGACAGAAATGCTGTGGCAAGACACTTCCAGAAAGGGAATCCATGGGCACTAAACCACAGTGAACAAAGAGGCCATGAATTATCAGCTCTTCAGAGCTAATCTGCTGAGCAAATACTAATACAATCAGTGTTGATCCCTGAGTCTCATAATTTTCAAGTTATACTGAATTTTTTGAGGACAGAAACTTCACTGCCTTCAGCAGATCTGAGCTGGTATTAAAAAAAAAAAGGAAATAACAAAAAACTGAGACAAACCTAATGAATCAAGGAACCATTTCTGTTCTCTCTGTGTAAGCAACTGGGTATGGCCAGAATGGCAGAGATGATGCTTGGTGTTGCTTTCATCAGGCTGTTCCAGAAACACTGCCCCTCAAAAAGTGGGATTGCCCACGACTGCTTGCTGTGCTGTCTCAATCTGTCATACACCAAGCTGATCTGAGAAGGGCCTGCCATTGCCCTGTGCTCATGCTCTGGGTGTCTGCATGGTAAAACTGTGCTCCTGAGGAATTTCATATGCCCCAACTGTAGCTCAGCCCAGCCCAGGCTGGAGGTTGCTCATGGCTCCCTTAAATTCAAGGGGTTTCATGGGGTATGACCTAGAGCAAGAGGCCAGCCACTGTCTCATCTCTGCAGTCTTCATTGAATCTGAGCAAAGTATAATCCCCTCTTTCTTCACCCCAATTACAAAAGTAAAGATGAAACCTACTGCTTGGGTATCTACAGATGAATCTGCATGAAGAATTACAAAATCATCACCTGTGGTTTAGAGAGTGATCAGATACTAGATATTTTCAACCTCTTTTCCCACTGCATTGTGTGTTCTCCAGCCAGTTTCTGACTTCTCCATAAATTTTTGGACTCCTTGTAAGGTAAGCCTGTCCATGGAGATAGAATCACTGCAGAGATCGCACAGCGACCCATGTTTGCTCAGTACCCATCTGAGTTTGTAAATTGTAGTCCTCAATGTTCAACCCAGCCAATTCTTGCTAGGAAACAAGGAGCAGGCTGCAGCTGTTTTGTGAGCACCGTAACCAGTGGGGCTGAACACATCCATCTAGAAAAAAATGAACAAGCTGAAATGCACTGTCCAGCTTCAACATCCACAGCAAGAATATCACATCCAAATGTCAGCCACAGCTTCAGCCCTTTGAAGATGGGGGAAACCTCTATATCCTCAGGCTAACAGAGTCACAAGATATTAATAACTAAAAAGAAATATCCCTACTATGGCAGCCCAAGCACAGAGCCCCCCCCAGCCCAGACCCCTCTGAAAAGTGCACTTTTTGGAGTTATTTTGGAATGAGACGCCCTGCACATCAGAACAACTAGCTCTTACAACTCATCCATACCTCATCTGCATCCAGGATAGTTTTTCACATTTTTAACTTTGCTAAACATTGTTCTGGTAAATTCCTGACTAACACTGATCGTGGTTCCAAAATTATGTGTGTCTGAAGGTAAAAAATCTTGTGAAAATATGGAACAATGTCAACATGCAAAACTGACATTTTATTCCAAAAGATGTATGGAAAACTGTTAGCGATACCTTAACATCAGTTTAAGCATTTTGTTAGAATTTATCTTTTACTTTCCAAATATAAACACTTTTTAGAGTTAAAAAAGGCCCATCTAGAATAAAAAACATAAGAGGACATAAAATTCTATGTCTGAGAGGGCATCACAATGAGTCGCTTACTTTCTACAGTACATCACTTCTAACAGGAGCTGAAAGCAAGGGGAAGGTAGACAAGCAAAAGGCAAGCCCATGAGATACCAATACCCTCTAACACCTTAAAGCCATTTCAGCTCCTGTGGCTCTGAGGCAGATGCCATTCCTCTGTCTTTAACAGCCCTAGTAGGAAAGTCTTTCATTAATTGATCATTTTGCCCTTGATCCCATATAAGCCTTTGCCATCCATGACATCCCTTTGCAGTAAGACCTACAGCTCGGCTACCGGCTGAGTGAAGAATCACAGCCTTTTACTCGCTCCCAAACTGCTCCTATCAGTTTTATTTGATGCCTCCAGACACTTGTAGTGGAAGAGAGGTCAGCAGTCAGTGCCTAACCACTCTCTCTGTTCTGCTTGTATGTATACATGCTGTGGGCATACAGATGAGATACTGGCATACGTATTGGCTAGTATAACAGAACAGATACTGGAATTCAGTATAATAATGTAAAGTCTTTTGATAGACTGATAGGTGTCCCCTCCAGATATCACAAGGCAAGACATTTCAAAGGCTTAATTTCCACATCTCTGCATGAAAAACAATTTTGAAATAGCAGAATTTCCTTTGATACCAAAACCTTGGCTTCTGCTGAGCAACGCTGTTGAAAAAAACACATTCTGTGGTGCTTTCCCTCTCTTGTTTCTTTCCAGAGACAGGCTCCATGCAATCCCCTTTCCAGGTGATGCCTGTTAGCAGTGAGAGGATGCGACAGGCAGTTTAGAAGTTTCCTTTTTCACCTACTCAAGAAAGGAGAGCTCTGAAGCTTGCAGCAGTAAAGTGATTTCTTGCTATTTTCTCTCTTTGTGCTTAGCTGCCGGTTTCCACCTCTGGTCTGTAGCACCTCAGGGAAAATATATACTCCTTGTAAGCTGTAAAGACAAAGTAACTCACTGATGGAAGTCATAATCAGGAGGCTTAAATTAGCTGTACAGGGAGCTGCATCTTCACTGGAAAATACTTTGACGTTGCATAATGATCAAAATTGAAAACAGAGAGGGCAGCCCCTGAAATAGTCAGCAGAGAAATGGTAGAAGCAGCATTTCTTCTTCTCCCTCCTATGTCCTGAATTATTGCTTCTCTTCTAATTAATGCACACTTTTGCTCTCTATCCATTTTAACCAGAGCCATGCAGAGGCTTTTCTCTCAGATGCTTTGCATTGTTTGGTTTTGGTTTTTTTATTTATTTCCCCTCTTCTCGTTTGCCCTTTTTCCTTTTCTCCAAAGAGCTTTCTTGCATGGAAAATGGCAGCCACCTGCTTCTTTTGTGAGGCTGCTCGCAAATGCAAACAGCCACTTTACTGAACACAACCGCCTTTGGGCAGAAGCAGGCCCAGCTGGGACCATGATCTACAAGTGGACAATTAGCAGCCAAGTAGTGGACTAAAGCTGGTTATTTTTATGCTGCCCTGAGGAGATAGGTCAGATGAGGCAAAGCATTCGTATAACTAGCAAACTGTAAGCATCTGAAGCTTCTGCAGGCCCTGAAATGCCTGCGTGCTACATTTCTACACAGCACAGGCTAGATGTGATTCTCATCGTAATGTCTGCAGCAAGAAAACTATTGAAAAGGGAGCATGAAGCACCCTTGATTACTATTTTTTGTGTCGCAGTTTTAAAAGCCAATTTTGTATTTTTTTTTCTTTGCTCATCATGTTACGATTTTTTCAGTTCTGGCTGCCAGCACCACTGGTCACTGACAGTGCCAGAATGGCATCTTCCACTTGTGCATGCATGAGGTGAGATGGTGACCCTCTTTGCTAAACGCATATCTCCAGAACCAGCCCAGAGACACAAGGCAGACCCCAAGTGACCCATCTGTCCTGTCCTGCTGCCAGAGGAGCTGAAAAGGATGTGGCCACAGTTTTCTTATGCTTCTTTGCGCATCAGCACCAAAACCACATTGCTGTTTGGCAGAGCTGGGCTGCCCTGTGATGTAAAGCTGTAGATCAGAGGTGGACATTGCGATGGAGAAGCAGCCTTAAGCTGTGAATATGCAAGTGTGAAACTGCAAAGCCTGCTGGAATGACTTCCCTCATCACAGGCATCTGGTTGGATTTTGCTTCTTTCCAGTCTTCAGGTGTGTTTTATTGCAGGAAATGGGACATTAGAGACAGAACTGGAACCAGCTTGTCTGAATCCTCCACGTACAGTTACGATCGCTCTTCAAGCCACAGTGACACCCTACGTAGTGCCAACCTGGCAGCTGATTTCCCAGAATAGATGCGTATGATTTTTTTTTAAATCTGTTGTGATGTCAGAAAATTTCCTTTTTTAGCATTTGCCTCATCTATCAGCTATAACTTCCTCGTAGTTGCTGAGCCATAAATAGAGGCTAGCAGTTAATATAGGCTAAGATTTATGGAATCATTTGAAGAAGCTAAAGATCATTAAGAGGGGCCAGAATCTCCTACATGGCTTTTATTGCCTTAACCTCATAGCAGGATGAGGCATGAAAGCATGATGGAAATACACAATACTTCATCATAATGCAGGGAAGCTCTTCCAACATATTTTGTATCTATCGTCATGAAAGACTTAAGGCACCAAGTAGATAAATGGTTTTGCTTGGCCTAAAAATGTCAAAGGCTGAGAAGGGGAGACAGACAGAGGGGCTTGTACTCCACTTCCAGAGCACCATTCACTTCTCCCTGCAGTGACTAGAAGGAATCATCTCTTAGAAGTGAACTATAAATGGAGCTTTGGCTGAAAGCTTTATATGGAGACATTTGAACCATACGTATCAGAAGTGATACGTAGTCTGCCCACCTGTGGGTGCCTACAGCTCCATCAGTGAAACTCCCCAGCAGCCAGGGTCCTCAGCACGAGCTGAAAGTCTCTGGAGGCTCAGAGGGTGAATCCAGACAGCACCCCCCTCACTTCTAAAACCCTCTGGGACCATCTGAGGTTGTGCCAATTGACAGGGCACTGACCATTTGTCTTCCCAGACAGAGCAAAACCCACCTCACTTCTAAACGTTCTATTCAAACAAACTATTGAACATCTCTGCCACAACCAGTGAATCAAAAAACATCACAGAGACCAAAGAGCAACATGATTCTGGCCAAGAGATTGGTAGAGATGTTGTACATTTAAGCTAGAAGCATTTTCTGTTCTTTCTTCCTAATTATTTACCACGAAGCAAGAACAGGTAACTACACAGTGCCTGCAAATACACTCACGTGCATCCACTTCTTAAAGAGCTTGTGAGCACACCCAGGGATCGCCTATTGCTCTGGCAGCTGATAAAATCTTGCTTTGCAGCATCAAATCCTGTGGAGGAGAAAGGCCAACATTTTAGGAAGGGAAGAGAGGGAGCGAAACATGACAAACTTCACCCTCCACCTCCAACCAACAGTGAAGCATCTTATGTTTTCTATCTCCATTCACATCCTCCTGTCTCTCCAGCTCAGAAATGGCAACTTCGCTTAAATACACAGAAAGAAAACATTAATTTTGGAAAGCAGAAAGATTGTTTCTTCGTGTGTGACTGCATGTAAAGCAGTTTGCCTTATAAATACCAAATTATATGAGACAGAAGGCTTCATCCAATTCCCTTACTAAATGTTCCTCCTTAAAGGACTCCTTCCCTGCCCACCTCGCCCTCCTTTCATTCACTTCTTAATGTTTTTCTGAAATGCAGGTTATGCAATTCCAGATCACCCATGACACCTGGTAACCCTGAGCCAAGCAGAGCATTACAGAAATGTAAAAAAGCCCCAGAGCTAAGGAGCAAACCTTGACACACCTCAAGGGAAAACTCCCGCATGCAGCAAGCTCATTTCTTCAGTGCAGAGCCAGAGAGCTGTGCTGCATCACAGGAAATAGCAAAGGTCAGAGTCAGATGGGGGCTGGTATATCTAAGATAGGATTTTATTTTCCTTTTAAAACTGTTTTGTCCACAGCTGGTATCAGTAATTTCCAGCTTCTTTCTGCCTTTGAGTTAAATCTTCACTCTTCCATATCTATGGTTAAGGACGGATTCACTATTCTACCAGAGCGTCTTTAGCAACAAGACTATGTCTTTCACTATCCAATCATCATAGCATTATATTCCTCCCTCATCCCTTTTTTTGGTTAAATTTAATTTTTTTTTAAATGGTTGATGTCGCCAAGGTATTTCTGACTCCTTTTCCAGCCTTGTTCCCCTAGGAGCCTTTTGTAAGAGCACAAAGTCATGGACCAGCCACCTATTGCACAGTTACTTGCTTCTAATTACTGTCATGCAATTAAACATCAACACAATAATAGTCTGACAGATCAATCAAACTACATTGCACGAATTGGCACTTTTTTTCCAGTGGACAACAGAGCGAGCTATGGCACAATTAGTTCTATGGGGTCCCATGCTGATGGGAGGAGTGCTCAGCCCCAGAAGGTCCCCTTGCAAGTAAAGCAGGAAAGCCCCACATGGGATCCACATAGCCATGAGAGAAAGATTTCCAGAACAAGGGGAGTGAATGGTCTTCAGTGAACACTTCTGAAGCTGACGGTCTTTGAACCCAAACAATTAAAGAATGGGATTATAATTATTTTGAAAACACAGTCATAACCACTCCTTTCCATTTCTGTCAGACAAGCAGCAAGGACTCAGTCCTTTTACCTGGAATAATTTCTTCAACTTCAAAAAAGCTGCAGTGAGCTACAGAAGACAGCAAAGATTTTACAAAAGTACATCTCTAGGATTATTTATCTCTGTGGTAGAAGTGCAGGTCTCCACCTGATGACATTCATGTCATTTCAGATAGAGATTCTTGGAAGATTTCAATTTCAGATTAAAGATTTAAGACATCATGTTAGTGACAGTATAGCAAGCCTGCAGGTGATCTGTCCAAAGGCATATGCTATTTGAGGGCAGAACTATTTTAATCCAGAGGGTTTGATTGTTTTGGGGTTTTGTTGTTGTTTTTTGTTTGTGAGTTTGGGGTTATTTTGGGCTTTGTTGGTTTGTGTTTTAAGAAAATAGGCAAGACTTGAACCTTAGTAATGCTTAGATACATATCTAGATTGGTGGTCAGGTTGAAAAACAAAGTTCAGTACATTTACTTATCTGTTACACTTTAATATTAGTGTTGCTAATTGGAGATCAGTGCAGAGCCTGCAGTGAGGTAAAAGGTGGAACATTCCTGCATCCTGTGCCCTCCTGCTCATCCCTGGCATGTTTTCATCTCTCTACTGGGGAATCACTTCAGGGATGGAGCCTGTTCACCCAAACACCTGCATTACAAGTCCTCCTGATTTGCCTCAGCAGCCCCCTGGTGCTGAACAAGTTGACCTTAAAACCTAATGTCAAGACTTGATGGCTTAGCATATTCTGAGCCCCTGCTCAGTTCCCTCTCAACAATCTATCCTAAATTAGTTTCCACTTAATTTATAGGGCATTCATCTTCTAGGACTTGTTTGTTGCCTTCAAGCTCCACTTTGCAAGAGATTGAAACACAGAGGGAACCATGGGCTATAAAACAAGTATATGTAATCCTTTTCACATGGAGATTAAGGGCTGAATTTGTGGGTAAACAACAATTCATGGAAACAAAATTCCAACTGAAAGATAAAATTAGTGAAGACAAAAATTAATATAAAGGGAGAGCAAGAGGCTATGAGATTATCTTCCAGGGTAATTTTAAGTTTGATTTGAAACTTCAGTTCTTGAGGCCTGCCACTAGATGGTAATAAAAACTAAAATAATAAAACTGACTTGGCATTAACGTCTCTGCCAACAGCAGCTACAGGGGTTTTCCAACACTACACGACAGCCCCTCTGTGCCTGTGAGCCCAGAAAAAAAGCCACTTGTCTCTTCAAAGTCCAGCAGATTGATGTTACCTCCTAACCACAACAACTTGCAGCACTTGGGCTCTCCAGCTGTGCCAGAAAAGCACATTGCACAGTGGTGCCTGCCAGCAGGGCTGGCTGGTGTGGACACAGGACAGAGCTGACCCATGTTGTAGCCTCCTGTAGGGTCCCAGCTACACGCCACGCGGGAGCTATAGGCGTCTTTGCTCCACGTTCATACAGATACCCACCTTCCCAAAAGCTATCTGTGCTCTACACACTGGTCCCAACTCAGCTGTGCTTTCTGACCTGCAGCTCAGAGAGGAAAATCCATTTTCCCTAATAGGGGTCTACTTGGCTTTGTGTCACATTAGTCTCTTCTGGCCTGGCTGTGGCTCCAATATCCCACTCCTCCACTACATTTAGAGTAAAAGGGAGAAATGCCACCTCCACTTTCTGTTCACAAAGATCTCAGTGTCTCTCAGATTGCTTAATCTACTGAAAACTATTTAGTAAACCAAAGAATAATTTTACTTTTCAGCTTGCCTGCAGCAGATATCATATCAAATATCAAAGCAGGTTTGATTGGACCCTTTAATATGGTGGCATAATTTGGGCTTCCAAGACCATCTGAGATCTGAGTCTGGGACACAGTCAGGCTTTCAGCAGAAATGTTCACTGCCAAGCTTGAGGATGCCTATGGATGGCAGGGTGTTCTAGCAACACAGTCCCCACCTAAACACAGCTTTTTAAAATGCTAGTTACTCATGGAAAATTACTGGATTTTGGGCACAAAACCAGCTTCAAAAGCAGTATGAACTCAAAAACAGTTCAGAGCTCTTCTTTCATTATCTAGACACCAATAAAACCAGCGTTTTAGTAGAAACACCCAAGTGGATGCACCCGTTTTGTTACCTTCCCTCCAAGATTCTTACATTTTCACCAGGTTTCACCAATGTGGGGTTCATTGCTCTTTAGCCATCTCCTGTAACCCATTCCTTGGATGTTTTCCTTCTTTCACATACCTTTGGCCTGACTTTAGCAGAACCACCAGACTGAGAGCTTCAGCTGCCTATTTCTAACCTTTCCTGCATACACTAGGAGAAAGCACATTTATCTGTGCTGTACAAGGCAGTCACACAGCTTCAGGAGCCCAGCTTCACTTCAGATGCGAGATGACATGCATAAGGAATGGGAGAGTTTTGCTATTGCCAAATTGGGTCATTCATTACATTTCTTGTAGCGAGACAAACCCAAGGTACCATGGTCCTGGCTCCCAGGAGGGGATACTTGCATTTCCTCTTAAAAAATGTCTCCACAGAGCATCCCTCTCAGCATGGCACATGTATCCAGTCAGGGGCTCCACCTACTGCCACTTCCACAGAGATTACCATCTCCCTCTAGCAAGACTTGAGCAGTCTGGAAGGAAAATATTAAGTAGAACATTTAAAACACTGTAATAAATGGGACTGCTTGAAGCACCGCACTGCTCAGAAGGTGTCAGGAGCTAAATTATTCCAGAAGCACCGAACCATATGCTGTCAGGAGCAATCCTGTGTTGGCAGAGAGAGAATGGACAAAGTAGCCCGACAGACCCCCTCTTTCCATCCTAGCATCTATAGTTTCTCCATTAATGACTTGTAATCGCATCCTACATGTCAGGACACATTTTGATTCCTTGCTTGATAAAGTGCTGGGGCCAGTAAAATAATTCAATTAACTGCACAGTCCAATACCTCCCCCAGCGCCAAAACCTCCCATCCCAAATCAGCCGGGATTGTCTTTCTGTACCTCTGCAAGGGCCCAAGGGGGAAAGGAGCAGAGTAGAGAGAAACATTCATTCTCCTCATTTAAAAATGTAAAACACATTCAGGACTGCGTGTAATAGTGTTGTAAATCTTATTTCCAAAAAGTACCTCCAGGGCTAATTCACGAGACATTAATCATATTCCAGCTTCTCCCAGCTGTTAACTCATCTGCAGGGTTTTTAATAAAAGATTTTGTGTGCATTTTCAAGAGGCAAAATTGTACCAACAAGAGCTGGTATACTTGGAGCAGAGATTTCCATGGTCTGGAACAAAAGCCACCTGAGAAGCTCCCCAGCCCCTGCCCGGCAGGTTTCATTCCCCAAATGAGACCTCCTCGGCTTCGACCAGGGTTACCTTACCCTCCATTCAATGACACCCTATGGTGATGAGGTTTGGCTAAGGGACAGCCAGCAATATATTTCCAGGTCACTTCCTTAAAGTGGAATCTGATTTATTCCCAGCCGGTTCATTGGCATTGTTCAGCGGCAGAACCCTTAATTATTCCTTTAAATCTCATTTCAAATTACAAGCACTGCCTCCCTCCTCCCTCTCGCCTCCCTCTAGCCTCCCGGAATGATAATCTGATTTGTGGATAAACACACTGTTTCTTTTTATCCTTGCCTTGTCTGAAAGCTCTTCTTTCCAAGAAAGGCCTTGTTTCCTCTCCATGTCATGTTGAGGAGGTGACAAGCTCTCAGAGGCATAGGGTCTGCTGTCTTGGGGACCAGGGAACACAATTGTCCCCACTAGGGAATGCCACAGCACATCCAGAGAGATGGGATACACCTCTTTAAAATGCTGCACATACGAATCTCCCTTGGCAAGACAGCAAGTGACTCCAAGTTGCAGCAGCAGGGTCACCAGGCATTGGTGTGCTGCATTACAATGTCTGTCCAAAGCCCTTCCTCCACTAACATCCCCACAGCACCAACTGCATCCACTCACCCATCCCAAGAGCCTCACCAAGTTCTTGTCTCTTTTTGCTCCTTGCAAAAGCGCCCTCCCAAAATGCTAAGTTTGTGCCTTCCTATTCAACCTGCACGTTTTCCCTTCAGGTAAGCCCAGGATAGCAGGGAAGGCCTGGCCATGTGTTGCCAGCCCGGCAGCAGACTTGCCCGTAGCCCCTTCTTCCTCAAACTTCTTTTCTATATGCAAAGCCAGATTTGGGAGGATTGCATTGTCTAACTCCATCCCCTAAATCAGCTTGCTGGCTAATCCTGTTTTAAGTATACTCCACATTCAAGGGAATGTCACTGTGGCTGCAGAAAGCCCCTCTCTTGCTCCTCTTAATTACACAGAATAACGTTAAAACCAGCCTCAAACTACAGGAGTTCAGTTGTCAAAGGAAAGTGGCAGAGGCTTTCCAAAAACACTTTCCTCTCCACTGTTAAGGCTATAAAAACAAAAAGCCAGAAACCAACCGTGTTCATCAAAAAGGGAGAAAGCTGGGCATCTTCCCAATATCAGGACAGGCAGTTTGCAGTAGCGGCACTCACTCAAGGTAGTATTCCCACCTGAAAACTCGATTTTTCTTAGATTTACCTACCCATTTTAAAAAAAAAAAGAAGACAATCTTAAAATGAAAAATGCCACTTCACACTGAAGTGTCCAGGTGTTTAGATCTGTAGTTTTCCAAGGGAAGCATTTCAACTTTTTCTTTCCTTTTCTCAGCTGAAGTTAACCAGCAAACTTGCCTCAATTCCTCAAGCTGTGTTTTTAGAAAAAGAAATTAAAAAGAAATTGTTGGTGCTACTTGATCTAAGAATTTTTTTTGTTCTTTTAAAAAAAGGATATGCATAATAGAAAGCCAAATTAAGAACAGGTAGGACCACAGTAGATTTAGGGAGAACCACAGTGAAAGGAAAGACATGACTTAGATTTTACTGGAGGAAAAAAGGTGTGGAAATTCGGGACTAATTGTTAGCGGGCAAATAAAGGCTCCATATTTCAGCTTGTGCAGCATTCCCTGTAGTTTGCCAGTGTGAGGATAAAGCTAAAAAAACAACCACCTTAGTAAATCAGAATCAAAATGCTGATTGCTGCTACATTTGGGGTAAGAAAGTACAGTCCGTGCTCCAAACCTTTAGTCTGTTGACATCTACAAAACTCATCTCCCCAAGCTCAGCACTGGTACAAATGTGTCCCCTTGGGACTGCACCCGTTTGTTGCACCACCTGCAACTCTCTTCTCAGAGAAGCTTGCACTGCCTCTCTCCTCCCTGCTCTTTACTGGTGCTTCTTCCTTTCTAGGAGCCTTCCTTCAGAGATGTCAGTCCAGTACTGTAGCTATTCCAGATATGCCACTCTCAAAAGAAAGGAGAACATTTTTCTACAACTTTAAGCCTCTCTCCTACTAATCCAGTGGCCACCATGCTGCAGGC